>NW_019397079.1:185772-227618 GCF_000591075.1 Eurytemora carolleeae
AGCTTTATTATATAGATATTAACAATTGAACAAATTGATATGATGCTAAGAGCTTTATTATATGGATATAAACAATTGAACATTTAAAACATGTTTCAATTACTAGTCGCTTAATATTATTTTTGTAAGAATATAAAAATAAAACATCGATTTGTTAAGAAAATAGTGTGCTAAAATCTAACTAAATTATATAGAAAACTGTTCTTTTGTAAAAAAAAAACTCGGAAGTACTGAAGTGTCCAGCTCTAGTTTGGAAGAAACCCAAACCCTTTGTTCTAGAACTTAAAGGTTTTCCTTTTGTGCAAATTTGAAAGTAAATTATCATACTCAGGGTTGTATACTGTATACTGTATATTTTGATATAAATGTTTTGTTGCCTTAAAAAATTACTTTTTCCATTTGTAGACAATTGTGCAGAATTAGGGCAGAGCAATATTTTTAATGATTATTTGTGCTCACTTCTTCCCCAAGGAGTATGGAATAGAAGGGATCGCTAGAACTGACATGGCCCGCCCTACCATATGATAATACAATATACATGCTTTGCAGACGGTACTTCATTTTAATAAGAAATATTTTTCTGATGTACAATTACCGCGTATACAATAACCTATTCTGAATATTTCTTATACAGATGGAGTACCGTCTGCAAAGCATGGTAGGGCGGGCCGCGTACCTCCATTCTATTCCATACTCCTTGTTCTTCACTCTATCCTTTTTGAGACACCTCTTATAATGGTTGGTTCTTACTTCTCACACAATTCGGGTGAATTCTGGAGAAACAAATCTATTTATCAGAGTTAGAAAATGAAAATAAATGGCGGAAAGAACTTAGAGAACAGTTGAAATATTATTATCCTTGGTTTTCTAAGTATCTAGATTCTAGAACATGCCAAATGTTTAAAATGCATATAAAAACGTAAAACTGTGGAACTGTAAGACGACTGTTTGATTCAAGTTATGATTTTTAATTGTCCAATGAACATACAGCAATTGTGCAGTGTACACAGACTCATTTCATGCAATGTTTTGTTTGTTTAAGCTGGAAAAGCCATTAGCTTTTTCAAACATGAAAAACACAAAAAACTGCTTGAATGTCGTCTTTCTAATAAACAGTGTTTTGGTCTAGCTGTAACATTTCTTTCCATATTTAATTTGAAGTAATCGGTGACTCTGATGATTTTTTGGCCCAAGTTGTGCTTTTTTTTGGGGGGGGGCTAGTTCTTATACACCCCTCCATCTTTTCTAAATGCCCGTGATGTCTACATCCCTTTTTTATAGACTATCTGAAGTGCCCAGCGTTGCCCTGGTTTATAAGAAATCATGATTTTAGCTTTTAGTGTCCGACCTTGCCCATGGAATTTTTAAAATTTGTTTATCGTATTTCACCCCCGGGATATCCATGGGTTCCCTCAAAAAATGTCTGCCAAGTTGATTTAGCCATTTGGCCAGCTGAAATTGAGAGACGTCTTGAATATCTTCTCTGATTTCCGATTATTTATAAATAACAGGACATTAAAAAATTACTGAAAGTATAATGAGCATTCCAAAATGCGGTCTACCTTTTTTATCTTTAAAATTGACGGAGATATTAAAAATTTGACCAGTTTTGATGATTTTTAATAAACTGGAATCAGGACATATTTCATATTGAAGGTTAAAAAGATAGTAGACCACATTTCGGAAATCCGAGACTTGTAATTTTCGGTGCTAAATAATCCCGCATGGAACAAAGTCGTCATTAATTCCCATTTTTATTGAGACACTCTGTAAATCAAAATATGACTAAGAGTGAAGAGCTTAATTATATAGATATAAACAATTGAACAAATTGATATGAAGCTAAGAGCTTTATTATATAGATATTAACAATTGAACAAATTGATATGAAGCTAAGAACTTTATTATATAGATATTAACAATTGAACAAACTGATATGAAGCTAAGAGTTTTATTATATAGATATAAGCAATTGAACAAATTGATTTGAAGCTAAGAGCTTTGTTATAAAAATATAAACAATTGAACAAATTGATATGAAGCTAAGAGCTTTGTTATAAAAATATAAACAATTGAACAAATCTATATGATGCTAAGAGCTTTAATATAAAGATATAAACAATTGAACAAATTGATATGATGCTAAGAGCTTTATTATATAGATATAAACAATTAAACAAATTGATTTGAAGATAAGAGTTTTATTATAAAGATATAAACAATTGAACAAATTGATATGAAGCTAAGAGCTTTATTATAAAAATATAAACAATTGAACAAATTGATATGATGCTAAGAGCTTTATTTTATAGACATAAAAATTTGAACAAATTGATATGATGCTAAGAGCTTTATTATATGAATATAAACAATTGAACAAATTGATATGATGCTAAGAGCTTTATTATATAGATATGAACAATTGAACAAATTGATTTGAAGCTAAGAGTTTTATTATAAAGATATAAACAATTGAACAAATTGATATGAAGCTAAGAGCTTTATTATATAGATATAAACAATTGAACAAATTGATATGACATGCTAATAGCTTTATTATATAGATATTAACAATTGAACAAATTGATATGATGCTAAGAGCTAATAGCTTTATTATATAGATATTAACAATTGAACAAATTGATATGAAGCTAAGAGCTTTATTATATAGATATTAACAATTGAGCAAATTGATATGAAGCTAAGAGCTTTATTTTATAGATATTAACAATTGAACAAATTGAAATGATACTAAGAGCTTTATTTTATAGATATTAACAATTGAAGAAATTGATATGAAGCTAAGAGCTTTATTATATAGATATTAACAATTGAACAAATTGAAATGAAGCTAAGAGCTTTATTACATAGATATTAACAATTGAACAAATTGATATAAATTACTTGCAAAAAAGTCTTTGAACAATGTAGAACAAAACATAATCATTTTTCTGTTTTTTTTATATTTTGCCATATTTTTGAAATTCATGCAATTTAAGTTTCTGAAACAACTACTTTACTACGGATTTAATGGGCTGATGTTTGAGATAAAAACCAGGTTTTATTATATTCAAAGTTATTAAAAGAGAGTTCTTGGCTATAGGTATAGTTTAACTGCGAGTGCACTGTGAAGAATTATAAACTGAAATGTCAGGATCCAATTGAAAACAAAAAATATTAACGTTCTACAATTGTTCTACATCTGTACGTTCTACAATTTTTCTACATCAGTACGTTCTACAATTGTTCTACATCAGTACGTTCTACAATTGTTCTACATCAGACTGATGTTCTTCAGAAAATCCCAATGCTGAATAGATCTGGAGATTCAATTTTTATAAAACATTTAATAACTCGGACGAAAATAAGTACGAAATTAGTGGTACTGTAGATATACTTGGTGACCTGAGTTGAAAACTTTAGAATGGTGGATATCGAGATTAGTGCTTAATCCTCTCTTTTCTTAATCTCAAGACTAGCCTAATCTTGTACTTGTATCCTGAAAACTGTATAAAATTCAACCAATCAGAGTCGTGTATAAGAAGCCGATAAAACTGAAATTTTGCTCGCCATTTAAGATTACTATACAGAAACGGAAGGGACTCTCTAAATAAAAAATCCCGGTTTTTGATTTTACTCTACTATATCCAAGAAAGAACGGTTTAAGAAAAAAATCAAAAGTGTGTCCTATGGATACTTAGAATAAGTAATTGGGATTAAGGATATCTCATTCTAAAGTTTTCAGTTCTGGAAGCTTCTCTAATTTTGCTTTAATTACCAACAAAATAAAAGAAAAGCTAATTTTTTGTTTAAAAATTCAAAACTATTTTATTCTTCTTGTAACATGTACAGCGTTAACCACAAGGTTTAAGAGACGACTGTTCAGATTTTAAACTGTATGTTTCCTTATAGTTTTGAATTCCTGAACTTCTTTTTTATTTGTCTAATTCTTAAATAAGGCAAAAAAAGACTAGAAGGCAAAAGACTTAATTCAGCATTGAAATTGTTAAATTAAAGAATTTCAGGTCGTCTTTATAGTCTCATCCTTTCTGGTTAACCCTGTTATTAACTTTGATTTACTTACAGATAATGGTTTATAGTGTTAACTATTAAGTAATACCGAGCATATTTAGCTCTTTTAAATGGAAAGTAAAAAAAGCGTCAACATTTTACTAACAAATGCTTCAAAATAAAGATGATTTAAAATTTAATTTAAAAAGCTTGTCTTACGTCATGATTGAATCAGGTTAGGGGTAAATTTAAAATATTTTTATAAATTCACTAAATCTAGTTCCAACTCCATTTATATTCCTTTCTGCTGATACAAGGATTGAGGAATGATCTATTATTGCAATAGATTTACATATTTTAAGGATTCAAGAAACTCCATTTGAGTTTATCAGAACCCAGAAAACTTATAAATAATTCTTTATCAACATTTTTTAATCTATATTTATATAGTAGTAATCTCTGTTTGTTTGTTTATACGATCGAACCGCTGGACCAATTTGTCTCAATTTTGATTGGGGAACTCGGAATACCTACGGGAATGTTTATAGCTTGGTTTTTAGATTCCAAGTTGAGTGGGTCTTGTAAAGGAAAAAAATAGGAATTTTAGACCACGTGCGGGTAAACGGTGGGAGTAGCTTTAAGTACCCAAGCTAATATAAGTATAAAGGGAATGACCGCCATGAAGGAGGCAAAAACTCTGTATTTTAGAAACCATGATTAGGATTTTTGATCAGATTTTATTTCATTAAATTCTCTTAAAATGAATGACTGGTAAGTACATAAAAAAGCAATTTCCTCGAATTTTCTTCTATATTTGTTGTATGGAGAAACATGATTTTCTCTTATTTAGCAACAACAAACAATGTATAAAACTAAGCACTTCATAAGCTAGAAAAAAAAACGAAAATATCTTCAGTATTTCAGTGAAAAAGTTAATGAAAAGGGTGATAGTCATAGAATTTTACTCGCCGGTTTTTTATCACTCTTTTAGATCTTTTTTATCGGTAAAATTTATATTTTTCTAAAATTATCACATCTTATGCATTTCATCTTATGCATTTCATCTTATGCATTTCATCTTATGCATTTCATCTTATTCATTTCATCTTATGCATTTCATCTTATGCATTTCATCTCATGCATTTCATCTTTTATGCATTTTATCTTTTATGCATTTCATCTTATGCATTTCATCTTATGCATTTCATCTTATGCATTTCATCTTATGCATTTCATCTTATGCAATTCATCTTATGCATTTCATCTTATGCATTTCATCTTATGCATTTCATCATTTATGCATTTCATCTTTTATGCATTTCATCTTATGCATTTCATCTTATGCATTTCATCTTATGCATTTTATCTTATGCATTAGTTGGAAATTAAGCGTTTTTCTGCATTGGTTCCCCCCCCCTTCAAGAAGTTATTTGATTATCCTATTTATTCAATTATAAGAATTGACATGACTATTCATTGTATAAGGAATGGCGCATAATGTCTACACGTGTAAAATGTCTAAATATAGAATACAGGAGGTTTAGAAAATTAACTTAAAGGGACTGTAAGCGTAATTTCAAGAGATCCTTCATACAAAGCTTTTTTCTGATGAAGTATGAATTAGATATCAATGTTTTTTTCCTTTACACTTTTGTCTTTATTTTCGGTTTTTCTGCGGAAGGGACTTGCGCATTTCTTGTTTATAAGAAGCCTTTTGTCAATCTTATTAATTTAAAATAGTCTCTATTGTCTCATGATAAAAATCACACAACCTCGAAACGTTTATTTTAATACTGTAAACAAGAATAATTGTTGCCTGGTTATTTTTACCATTATTTTTTTAACATTAAAATAATGTACAAAGAGTGAATATATTCAAAAATTATTTTGAAAGTTTAGATTTCTCTTTCCCAATTACTACATGCGAAATTTAGTATTTGTAATAAGTTGAAAAAACAGTCCAACCTATTGAGCACTTTAATCTGATTTGATGATTTTAATAAAATTGGGTGGATACCACTTATTAATATAATTGGGTGGATACCACTTATTAATATAATTGGGTGGATACCAATTGGGTGGATACCACTTATTAATATAATTGGGTGGATACCACTTATTAATATAATTGGGTGGATACCGCTTAATATCCATTTCATTTTCATGCGGATCCTGTATTAGCCCTGAAAAAATGAATTTGGATCCACGGGTCCAGGTTTTTTTACGATATGAAAAGTTGCCTTAATCTTACTATTTTTATGCTCACCTTGATGGGACGTGTTCAGAGATTTGGAAGTTTTTCTTAATCTTTCAGTTGAATGTTGAGATTTGTGTTCTGAAAGAAAAACTAGATTTAAGGAGTTTTCATTTTTTTATTTTCCCCTTCATTATGTTTTTTGCTTATTTTATACCGAAACTTGGTGGTCAATAACGAGATAAAAAAGTTTAATATAATCTCATTGAGTCATACAGCTAAATAAACAATGCTGTTCTTTATTTTTACAATTTTGCCAGACTCATTCCAATTATTTTTGTAAGAAGTTAAGAAAAATATATTGTGGGCAGATTGCCCAGGGTTTTCTGGACCCTGTTGTTCATGGATATGTATTGGAGGCTAGGCGCGCTTATTTCATTTATGGAAAACCTGGTTTGAGCAATTTTAAATTTCCAATCCTGGTTTTGGTTGAGGTTATATAGTTTATGTTTGGATGAGAGCTTACCCTGAAATCTAGCAGAAAACTAGGGAATTGCAATGAAATTGTCTGGAAGATGAGAAATTGGGCTGATTGGGGCTCTCATGGCCATATTACACATCCCATTACAGATCCTTTATACTCAGCCATTATCCTTATACAATAGATAGATACTGAAACAAGTAATGTTTAAAACTTAAAGGGATTCTTACCTCTAAAAGTTGTAAGCATTTTTTAGAGTTCTTAAAGGGAATGTTATTTTAAAGGGACGGTAAAGGAAAAATGAAATCTGAGAATCTCAGGCGTTGAACGATAAATATAAGAGTTCTATCTGATGCCTCGAGAGATTTGAAATAAAACTGTGTCAAAATTATACAAAAATTCATATATTTACAATTTTGTATTAAAGTAGTAGGTTAATACAGATCATATTCAACAAATACGCAACCAATCGAATCTAAAAATAATCACATCCCACAGGAGCCTGTGAATCTCAGGTTTGCTCCTATTATAATTTTTCAATTTTTATTTTGCATTTTTAAAAGATATAATTGATAATATTATTACATAAAGTCCGTATTACGTCACCAGAACTTCAGCATTTTTTAGAGTTTTATAAAAGGGAATTAAGTTTCTTCCATTAAATAAAAATACAAGCTTACCTACTGTACCCTTGGACCATTAATCTGATCAACAATAAGGAAGAAAGCGTCGTTTTTCTTGCTTGAAATTATTTTAGTTTTGATATTTTCTCCATTGTTACCTTGAAGCAAAAAAGTGTGCAAGTCACTTTTTCAGAGAAACCACACATGAAATAAACAGTTTATAAATTAAAAAAAACATGGCTATTTTCTTATTCCTGATCAGCCCATGCACCTCTGACCCTTTAGTAAAAGTAAATTCAACCTAAAGTCTGACTGTGTCAACTTTGTTGCACTGGCTAGTCCTATTGAGCGCCTGCTTTATTTAACCAATGTCCAGGCAATACAGTAGAAACTGGGACCGGAAAGGTTGACACCCAGCTCGGAATTTTAAATGTACTACGGAGGCCGTGCGCCAGCGTATTTAATTGTACTGTTGTGAATGAGACATATTACTCTATGGAGGTTCACTTACATTTCCAGTATTTTTAACCTAACTATTAAAGTTATATGAAAGAAGCTTGTATTTATGAAGGAACATCTTCTAGACCTATAATAAAGTAGCTCCTTTTTAGGATATAGCTAAAGGAGCTTCTGTAGGTCTGCTGTTCCATGAAAGCATTACACAGTCTGAAAGGTCTGTTTTTTTTATAATTCTGTCTATTCCACCTTTTCTAATTAATTTTTATTAGTGTTTATGTTATAAATAGACTTCTTTATCTTCTTTCTTTAACTAATTACATTTAACTGTAACATTTATTTTTTATTTTCAGAAACATTTTTTTATTCTCAAATAGAATTCAGGCATAATTAAAAATCATCCTTTTTAATACTTTTTACCAAAAACTTTATTTTTCCATAAAAATCATAATTTTCCCTAATGCAGCATATTGCAAAACTGCAAAAAAAGAAGTTTGCGCTTCACATAAACAAACCTAATATCTGTGGAATCAAATGATTTTCTAACATTTCACAATTTTTTGTGTCAGAAAATTAAGAAAAGGTTTAAATTAGGTTCCAAAACTTTTCTGATTAAACATTGTGTTTTACAAACTTTATAACACTTTTAAAGGAAGAGGATGTTATAAAAAAGATAATTTCATTTAAATATTGCCAAAAAAGTTACAGCTTGCAAATCAAAGACATATTTTAAAGTTTTCTACAATTTTTTCATATCATTTCAGGTAATTACAGAAATAAATATGAGCTAGAGCCTCAACCTTAAACTAATATTAACGAATTCAAACATTTTTTATATCTACTAAAAATTGCTGATCAAATGGTGTAATTTGTTCACGAAACAAATTCAAGTGAAATTTTGGGATAAAAGCAAAAACAATTCCTTTTCGCTGCAAGCCATAATTCGTATGCGTCAAAAAAAATCTATGATTAGAGGCTGTTATATCTGAATGATTTGTTAGGAATTAAATTGATTTGTTTACAATCGCGAATTAAGTCTATACCCTCTTTCATTTTTTTGCAAAAACTCCCTTTAAGTCACAACTTAATCTAATGACAGGGTGTATTTTAATAATGATAATAAAAAGTAATAATACAGATTAAAATACTAATAAACTTTTAATTGTTTATGTTTTGACTAACTTTAAAAACTAGATAGCATAAATGTTTATTCTAGAGCAATGGAAAAATGCCAAAATGAATTTTCATGCCTGTTAGCATAAAAGTAAAACTCAATAGATTTTAACATTGTAACTGAGTTCTGATATTGTCTAATAAAAGTATCTATATTGCAGCAAAGCTAAACTAAATATTTTATTACATAAGAGAAGTCAGTGGGTTATATTTTCTCTGTAAACATATTATTTCCTGAAAGTTTAGCCTCTTTATTACCACTTGAATTTAGAAGAAAATGTATGCAAAAGTTATACAATAAACAATTTATTTGCTTTAAACACCATGTTTTTTCTAGGGATCGTTTAGAGAGCATTTTGACAGAGTTAACCACATCATTCAAAACGGAGGCAAGTTGTTTTAAAAATAACTGTCTATTAAAAGAAAACAATTATCTTCTATTATAATTTCTTTTTCTGTTTGCATAGAACTAGGCTTTCAGGGAACTTCGTACCCATCTTCTATTTTAATTGTGAACATTTTCTCTTTGTAGACTTTGTAAAACAATAATAAAAAAGTTTGCAGATCTTATGTAAAAAAAAACTGGATTTTCAACATTTTATGAAAATCAAATTTTGTTGGAGGCTAATTTTTGAAATTTTGATCATCAATAAACCTCCCCTGTGGTCACATGAGAATCTACACAAAATTGTGGCCCAATCGGTTCAGTCGTTGTGACAATTATTGGATACAAACAGACAAGCAAGGTTTTATAAAAAGAAATATATGTTGTTCTGAGCCTGACTGCAGTAAATATATTTGTTTTAGACAAGATCTTTTATAAAATTATTATTTTTCTACTTATTTTCTCCCAAACTACCAAGTAATCCCTTTTTTGATCACCTTTCCTCTGGTTGGGGATTAAGCTAAGAGTATGGGATTAGGGGAGTAAAAAGGGGAACATTGAACACTGGAGAATAGTTTTCTTTTATCATTTCTATTTACCAGACAAGCAGTCGGGGCATTTTAGTTGGAATCAATAGAAACAACTCTTTATTCTATTGTTTGGAGAGAAAACATTATGGTTTCCTGGTTCACAACAATCTTGTCAATATTTTTTCAACTTTCTCATAAAACAAGAAATGAGAAGGAAAAAGAAAAGGAATTAAAACTTAAGAAAATGGCAAAGGAAAATTAAAATCTTAAATAACTAAGAAGTACATTAGGAGAAAGACCTTGTCAAGAAAAAGAAATCTAAAAGAAACAATTGTTTTCTTTAAAAAAAATGAGAAGGAACAAGAAACAAATAACCATGAAATAGAATAATTTTAAAAAGAAGGACACTCAAAAAGACCAGAGAAGATTAAAACAATATTTAGTATTATTTTTAAGTAATTAGAGTTGGGACAAGTTTAATCAGGAGTTGAATTATTAAGGAGAAGTTTAGTATTTAAAGCATGGTGTAATATTTAGATTATGATCAGATACTAAAATCCCTCACCCATTTCTCTGAATCAGAGCAGAGTAGAGAGCCTGGAGAATGGGTATAGAGCACATAGAGCACCCAGGAACCTTTACAGGATAGAAGTTAGAGATTAGTTCTGTTTATTCAACTAAGCCTAGGGACTTGCACTTCTAGACAGCTATCGGAATGATATATCTTAATCATGTCCATCAGAAAATTAAGGAGGACACCTTTCTCATCATTATCCATAAATATGCATTCTTGGATTCCTCAGTATCATCAAGAGATTTATTTCCTGGAACTGGACCAATTGCTCTCATACCAGCCTGTCTTAACTACCTATAAGGACACAGGGAAGAACTAGGATACTCAGGTTACCAGATGCTGCCCCATCTGGATATTGGAGATGCTGCTCTTGACAGACAGCTCTTCACATATTTGGAGCGGCTAGAAGATCCAGTCAGGCCTATGACTCCAGGAGCAGAAGCTAAACCTGATTTTGGAGACACTGCTCTTTTCAGACAGCTCTTCACATATCTGTTGTAGAAATAGCTGCATGACACATAAAAGAACTAGGATATCCAGGACACACGTGAGAGCTAGGACTTCCAGGACATACAAAAGAACTAGGATATCCAGGGCAAACAAGTCCAGCTACGGACCAGCCAGTCAAACTACAGACCAAGACATATTCTCCAGCTGGTTCTATGAACAGAGCTACTGGAGACTTGGAGCAGCTAGAGTGTTCGAACAGAGGAGAACTAGATTACCCAGCCAGTACATCAGAGGCTGTTCTATACTTTCCAGAGGATCCTGAGTACAGAGAGGCAGCTCATCGTAGAGCAGCTCTTCCCAGACCTGTTGTGAAACCAGTAACAGAACCAGAGCATCCTGGGTATGGAGGCTTCGCTCATTTTAGAGCAACTCTTAACGACCTGTGTTGTAGAATCAGTAGCAGAACCAGATGACTCTGGGTGCGGAAACACCGCTCATTGTAGAGCAACTCTTCACAGACCTTTTGTGGAATGAGCAGGAGAACCATAGGATCCTGAGTACGGAGACGTAGCTCATTGTAGAACAGCTCATCACAGACCTGTTGTAGAAGCAGTTGAGGAAGAAGAGATCTTGATGCAGGGGATGCTGCTCTTTACAGACAGTGTTTAACAGACAGGTTGCAAGTCCAACAAAGGATGCAACTGAGAACACATTAAGAGCATCTCAGATTAAAAGTACAGTTAACGTAGCAGAGACTCCAGGAGCAGCACCAGTAGTAAAAGAAGCAGCTGGGAATGTATCAGAAGCATCTCCTGAACCAGAGGAGCTGAACAAGGGGAGTTTTAGAAAGCTGCTCAGAAAGATTGTGATCCAGAACAGCTGGACGAGATATTTGAGGTTGGGAAAGGTGCTCTGACAGACCTGGAACTGAAGTAGTTGAATCACAGTTTTCAGGATACTATAGAGAGCTCATTAAAACAAGAGTAACCTTTTACAAATGTACATAACAAATAAGACTATGAAGCTGATAAATCCTATTCATGTATACTCCTAACAGATATCTAGAGAAAGAGCTTTAATAGGGATTTATAATAACAAGAGTAAGGGGATTCGGAGTAAAATATTTGTGCACACCCTAACCATGGGAGCAAATGATTGATCTTGAAATCCCTAGGATTTACATTGGGATTGTGATCAATTGAACCCATTAATCATTACAGAAGTTGAATTGTTAGAAATAGTCATAAATCAGGAGTTGAATCAAGAGTTGTATTGTTTAGAAGGAGTTGAATCGGGAGTTGTATTGTTTAGAAGGAGTTGAATCAGGAGTTGTTTTGTTCAGGAGGAGTTGAATCAGGAGTATATAGAATATCAAGAGTTTTCACAAACTGTGTCTGCAGGCCTTCTCAAAGGTAAATATGCACTTGGCAAGTTGTCAATAATTGCGGAAAAGAATTTAACTGTCTTGATAAATAAAAATTCTCTTGTTTAATAAGAAATTGATTATTAGTTTGAAATGGAAACTCTTAAGTCAGGGTTCCTCCCAGAGCAGATTTGGGTCAGTTTACCTGCCCCTTCTGACCAGGACCTGCCACTTTCAGATTTGAAAACTTTGGGCAAAAATCTGCAAATTTAGGAAAATAATTGTCAATTTAGAGACCTAATCTGCCAATTTTGGGGAAAAGCTACCAATTAACGCATAAAATCTGCCACAAACATAAATGTAATGCAAAAAATCTGCCATAAAAATTATGAATGAGCTTTAAATCTGCCTAAAGCTTAATCTTAATGCATGATATCTGCCTCAAAAATTATGAATGAGCTTTAAATATGCCACAAACATAACCTTAATGCATGAAATCTACCACAAAAATTATGAATGAGCTTTAAATATGCCACAAACATAATCTTTATGCATGAGATCTGCCACAAAAATTATGAATGAGCTTTAAATCTGCCACAAACATAATCTTAATACATGAGATCTGCCACAAAAATTATGAATTAGCTTTAAATCTGCCACAAACATAATCTTTATGCATGAGATCTGCCACAAAATTATGAATGAGCTTTAAATCTCCCAAAAACATAATCTTAATGCATGATATCTGCCACAAAAATTATGAATGAGCTTTATATCTGCCACAAACATAATCCTAATGCATGAGATCTGCCACAAAAAATTTGATTGAGCTTTAAATCTGCCACAAACATAATCTTTATGCATGAGATCTGCCACAAAAATTATGAACACGCAAAAAGTGTAAATCTGATGTAAATCTGAGGCCTTTTCTGTTATTGGTTAAAATTATCGGTCTGTAATTGGTTAAATTAAGCGTCACACATGTATTCCCCCTTTTAAAAAGCTAATCAGTGCACATACATGACTTCACAAAAAATGTTGAACAATAAAATATAAAAAACCCTAAAGTTTCATGAAAAACAGTAATGAAAATCTTATGGGAGGGACCTGGTTATTGACCTTTTTACAACACCAAAACGCTCTATTCTACTACCATAATCCAAAAAATTTCTCTTGCAACCCCCACCGAAGAAAACTTTTTCGAAGTTTTCGTGGGCTTTTTGTGAATTCTTTCACTTTTGCTTTTATCCTAACCTGCCACAAAAAACCTGGGAGAAATGCTGTCTTATGTACAACATCTGCATTAGGTTTCTTTCCAAAAATGACTTTAACACCTAATAATAATAAATTTATTTTCTATTGCAAATGATTTTTTGTAAATAATTCTGAGTAAAATGTTAATTAATAAATAATTGAAATAGTCTGATGTCCCTTTGGATCATGCATGGAAAGTTCTGATTCTGCAAGTGCTGTTAAATATAAGAATAAACAATAAAGGATTCTACAATGAATTAAATACTGAAATGATAAATATGTTATGTAATGAGTAAATAATTAATGTCTCTTATATTTGTATAAATTTGCATATTTTGAAAAACTACATATTCAAAATTTAACATATTTAAACTACACCATTTATGTAGGTATTTATTTGTGTTCATAATTATAACAATTATGTTTACAGCATCCCTCTCAAAAAGATAAAATTACTTACAGTTTTGTAGTTTCGCTACAAGTTTTGCATGATTTTATAGATTTAAACCTTTATAAATCTTGATCAAGTGACAATGATAATAGATTAAGAATTTGCAAATTGAGCCTTTAGAATTGTTTAAAGTAAATGAGTGAATCATTTTATTGTATGTTATTGTATTTTGAATTCTTTTTCATAGGGATGTAGATAGAATTTGCAAAAGATGAGTATTGTAAAATAAGGCTATATTTTACGTTATGGTAAAAAAATTATCAGACTTTGTATTTCACATGGAGTAAAAAGTAAAAAATACCCCTGTCTGTCTAACTTTCTTTTGCAAATATATATGTATGCAAAGTTAAAAAGTTTTCTATGTCAGATAATGGTAAAAAGTTTGAATATTCTCAATAGATAACTTGTCACAACTTAAACATTCCTCTATTCACCAAATATCATCCTTGGAGTTTAACTTTATTTCCCGGGATCAAAACTTACCCAAAATTATATTTTTTTTTTGGATATTATTTTCAATTTTGATATCGAACCATGATTTTGTCTTAACAAGTTCAGAGACTGCAGAGCTTTGGTTAAGCTCAACAATACAAAAATTTCCCAACTTGGAAACGTATGTATGCCACTTCATTTCTAGTTTTTGGGTTATTTTATAAAAAAATTTAATTTTGTGTCCTAGCCCCCTTTAACAATCTTGCTTATGTGTCTCCTCACCTCCCTCTTCAACAATCTTGTTTTTGTGTCCTTACCCCTTTTAATAATCCTGCTTTTGTGTCCTCATCCTCTTAAACAATCTTGATTTTTTGTCCTCACTCCCTTTAACAATATTGTTTTTATGTGTCCTCTCCCCCTTTAATAATCCTGCTTTTGTATCCTCACTCCCCTAACAATCTTGTTTTTGTGTCCTTGTCCCCTTAAACAATCTTGTTTTAGTGTCCTAACCCCCTTAACAATTCTGTTTTTTGTGTCCTCACCGCCTTAACAATCTGTACGATACATCCGTTTTCCTTTTATGTCTTGGGTTAATTTACTTTAGGTGAGAGTAGGGTGCAGAGGTTTCTTTTTTAACTGCGGTCAAAACTTATTGGGGAAGCAGGGATAATATAAATTATACAACCCCTGAAAACTTATTGAGGAAGCAGGGATAATATAAATTATACAACCCCTGAACACTTGTTAAAGAAGGGGATAATATAAATTATACAACCCCTGAATACTTTATCAAAGGGCTAAATCCATGAACAATAGCTGATTCCTATTTTTGCAATCTTTCGTTAGTAAAGATCTTCTTTTTTTACTTCTGTTAGGTCATCCCTTCAAAAGAATTAATAATACAGAAGTATTAACCTCTGTATCATTCTCGGCTTAATGTTAGCATTTCTTTTCACTACCTTAAAAAGCAAATTTAGTACAAAAATATGATAAAGTTTAAATAGGGTTTTCAAGAAATTTTTGCAAGTCATATGAAAGCCTAGATGAAAGCTTAAGAGTAAGCATTATAAAACTAAAAAAAACAGTATGTGGAAGTTTCTAATACATGTAAACTTTCTATGTTACTTTTACTGACTTGTTCTAAATATTACTTACAATTTTATTCTCACAAAAATTTGACTTTTCCTGAATCAAC
This sequence comes from Eurytemora carolleeae, assembly GCF_000591075.1. Classification (NCBI taxonomy): domain Eukaryota; kingdom Metazoa; phylum Arthropoda; class Copepoda; order Calanoida; family Temoridae; genus Eurytemora; species Eurytemora carolleeae. The sequence goes on from NW_019397079.1 coordinate 201,345, forward strand.
ATATATAAGCACAATGAATTTATTCCTGAAGATGTTTAATTATCAAAAGGCTGACAATAGATTTCTCTGAAATAGCAGATTTATGAAATTAGAGATTATGAGATTAAGTGCTTCTTATATCATTCCTATATTCAAACAAAATAAATTTTAACTAAACCATAATATATGTAATAGATAATAACCACAGATTTTAAATAAAATATAAATCATTCAAAAATATGCATTTTTATTTAATATAAACTTTGTAATACTAAGTAATATTAAAAAAGGTGAAATTATCTGTGCCCTAGAATGGGAAATAAGTATAGTGAAGGGGGGGGGGGGGAGAGAATGGTATAAATTGCCTTGGATTACAAAATATTGGTTTTCTTCCTTTCTCAGCTCAATATCGGGTCCAATTTGTCTCTTTCACCCTATTATTCTATATTCAATATTGTGAATGTTAAGTACAAAATAAAAGTGTCAGATGGGTAAAGTTGTATGCTTTATGTTTATTTTAATACTAGACAGCCTTTCAGACCATTTTGCTTCCCTCTTTCCTATTATTATTATTTGTATAAGAATGTTACAACCATTTTTTCTTTTAACATTCATTTGGAATTTGTAGCTATAATTTCAAGTAAGCCCCCAATTAGAGAGGGACGTGCCTGATTTAGTAATGTGGAAGATATTGGCTTTTTTTCAGCTCGAAAATTGAATAATTCCATACTTTTTTTTACATGGAAGTCCACAAGTGACTTTTATATATTAATTTATAAATAATTCATTTCTCAAAATAATAAATCATGGGATAGCTTAGTCATTCTTGAAAATACAAATTATTTCATTGTGAACAGAACATGCCACTTTATAAATGATGGGTTGCTTGAAATTTTGTCATTTTAATCTCTCCTAATCTAAGATATAATTTTTGAAATTTATGACTAAAAATGTTTTATACAATGTGAGGGCTTGAAACATTTTGTCAATAAAAATAAAAAGAAATAAATAGAAAATTAGGGAAAAAACAAAGTGACCTCTTTTGTTTTTGGTCACTTTGAAAGGCCACTTAACGGCCAATCTATTGTGTTAATTTATAGAATGAAAAAAGTTCTATTGTGCTCAGTTCTAACCAACAGGAAAAAAAAGTAATAGACGCCCAGCCCTGGAAAGGGGTGTATATTTTTTCAGAATTACCTACCCATAGGGGGGGGGGGATGATTATTTATTTTCCTCAATGCAGCAAATTACCCCCACCCCCAATAAATTCCGCTCCATGCAATCATATTTAACTTCTGGGAAAATTTAACATTTACGAAGAGAATGAATAATAAACAACCCTGGAGATGTAAAGAGAATGGATGTAAAGTTTATCTATGTCTGGTTGAAATCCCCAGCTTTATATTCAATTATCTGATAACTTTGAAAGAGACATTGTTACAAAGTTACAGCATTCAAGCAGTAGGTTAATACAAAATAGTTTAAATAGCAGGTTACCCCAGGTATTCCATTAGTTGAATACAATTTAAAAAGTAGGTTACTCCAGACATTCCATTAATTCAAAATAGTTTAAATAGTAGTATCCCAGGCATTCCATTAATTTAAGTATAGTTTAAATAGTAGACTATTCCAGACATTCCATTAATAAAATATAGTTTAAATAGTAGAGTACCGTAGGCATTCCATTAATTTAATATAGTTTAAATTAACAAACCCTCATTTAAATTTCATAATAAAAGAAGACCATAGGAGACAAACATTTCCATCAAGCTTGTATTAAGGAGCTGAGATGATCGGAGCTGGTATGGTGAAGGGAGCTGTAAAGACAAGTGAGCTCCTATTTACAGGTAGATATGAGCAGGCAAAACAAAAAATTTTATGACTAATGGTGCCCTTCAGAAAATTAACTAACAATAACAAACCAATTAGTTCATCAACAGAAATTTGAAAAAATGTTTTTTTAAACTTGTGAAGAAACCTTCATATAATGATTTATAAATAATTTGTTTGAATGAACTTGAAAATCGATTGCTCTGTTACTGAAGGTCTAATTTTTTCAAGTAAACTTTTTAAAAAATATTGTTTTTTTTACTGGTTTTTTTTGAAATAACAAATTTAGCTGAACAAATTATCTCACTGCATTGAAGGAACGATTTAATTGAAAAAAAAACTAACAAAATAAGTAAAAACTAAAAAATAATTTGTGAAAAAAAAAATAATTAAATTTTTTCTGTGCAACTGAAAAAAAAAATGAATGAATGGTGACCTAACAAATTGAAGAAATAAAGACATTTATTTACAGGAGCTGATTATGCTAAAACCTACATTAAGCCGGAGAATCCTAGACCTGTGGATCCTAGGTAGAATTCTTATTATTAGATTTTTCACACATTTGTAAATTATTTTTGGAATTAGGAACAAAATAAAGCTAATTGGATCCCTTGATGTGGATGGGACACAAACCATTAATATTTTCTCTCATGATTATTATCAGAGTTTAGCAGAAACAAATACTGCATTTCTTCTTAAAATTTGCTTTTCTTACACTAAGCAAAACCCGAACATGTTGTAACAATCATTTTTGGATTGTTTTCCCATTTTTTTTAGGATAAAAATATTATAAAGTTCAATTGAAGAAAACTTTAATAAAATACAGTTTTGAAATTTTGGAAGTTTTGTTATAGGGACAGACCAGCTATGTAAGGTAGTTAAACTGAGTATGCCGTGTTTTTAAATATCTGTAAATCCTTTTTTTGAGCGCAAAGTCGACATTCAAAATCGTACAATTGGGTGGATACGTTTTCAGAATTGTTTTTTAAATTATTAAATAAAAAAGACAAAAAATGTAAACAAAATTCTACAGTAAACTAATAAGTTGTTTGGGAACAGGCTGAGAAAATAAAAATCAACTCTTATCAGCGAAAATAAGTAATCTTATTCAATAATTAGTTTCTATAATCTATCTTTAATCACAAAGAATTTCCGCAGATTTTCTGAAATTTTCATTGAACAGACGACATTTGCAGAATTTGAAGAAATCTGCAAACAAATTCATAGAAAATAAGAAATTAAATTTAATGATGAAAAAGGAAATAATTAATTCTATTATTAAATATGTTCCTAAATATCTAATTAGTTTTCTATCCATTTTTACTCAGTAATTATACATCGTGGAAACGTTTTATATGTCTCAAATGAATCCCAAAGTATTTGTCCACAACACTGCATATACCTCACATACCTTATCTTAAATGAACCAGAACCAATAACTGTCAATAACCAGATCATTCAGAAAGGATTTTTTTGACATTCCATTTCTTCAAAATCTCACATCAGCTTAAATGTAAAAAAGGTTGTACCTTGTTTACCATGATGAAAGTTTTAATCTTTAAGAATTTTGTATTCCACTGATTAAGATAATTCCTTTTTGATATTTAGAACGGTCTAATCAATTGGCAAGCTTTTAGCAGTTTTCCCAAAAGTAAAGATTCAATCTCAAGTCTAGTAGAAAGGGTTTATTTAAGAAGTAAAAAACCTCAACTGTTTAAAATTCTCTTAGATTTTATCAAATTAAGATTACATTGTGTTTACTCTATGGAAATAAATTGACTAAATGTACTACATGAATTTTAATTCTAAAATTCTATTAAAATCGTAATTACTTAATCAAAAAGATCATATTTGAATGGGTAAGACTCAATAATCCCTCAATTAAACAAAAACTGTAGGAAAATGAAACAAAATTTCAAAGCTTTGAAAAAGATACTTTTGCTTAATTTACTGATTTATTGTTTAGTACTTGTTAAATTTAAAAATGAAATTCTAAATCCCAATAACAATAACAATAAAATTTTAATTCTTAATTCTACTAATTACATCAAGATAAAAACTATTTGCCCAAGTTGTATTAAAATTTGTATGACCAGTCAACATTTTTTAAATAATATGATTATCAGGCCCTTTATTAGCATATTTTTTTATCTATAAAAGTTCCTGACTTGATTCACATATGAACGTAAAGTGAGGAAAATTTTTGTTTTTTATAATTTTAAGGTTTTATATTGAAGATTATTTTCTTGTTTTTAAGAAACCGAAGCTTTTGCAGTTTTTAATTTTCAACATTTTGAAAGTTTTATCAGATTTTATCAACATTTGTATAGACTATTATTAATAATTTTGATAAAGAACAGCAGAGGCATAAACAGGGGTGAATAAGCCCCCCCCCCCCCCCCCCCACCCAATGAAGTTAAAACGATGATTTTGCAGGGGAGATTGAATCCCCCAAAAAGGTGAAGCTCTTCCCTGAATATGATGTGTACTTCTGGATGTTTTCCTTTTGTGTGTTAACAATTTTCTTTGAACCCTGGTACATTTTGGTGCAGTATTTTCTAACAATTGAACTCAAGAAATGTAAGTTCTAAGACTGGAACTTTACAAAAGAAGAGAGTTCATACAATATCTCTTGAATTTATTGTGCATTTATTCATATTTTAGTCGTATCAGGGGCATTGTGTAGAGAAAGCATATCCAGGTTTAATACTTATGCAGTTTTCACAATCGAATTCATGAATAAAAGTGCAAAACTTTTGAAAACTTTAGAATTTTCATTTTTGTGTCCTAACACCCAATAGCTCAAATAAATAGAAAGTGTTAATGTCATTGTATAAGAAAATTTTAGCTTGGGAACCCAGCTTTGCCTCTATTATAAATAAGTAATCCCAGAAGGGTCAACCCGTTCAGCCAAGAGTTAAGCTATGAACGATTCCATGTTAGCATCCAAGTTCCCCAATCAAAGTTTGAATCAAATCGGTCATTAAGTGTTTTATAGATATGATCAGACATACAAACAGACTGACTAGTTTATATTTATAACTAGTTTAAAGCTGAATTAAGGTCTTTTTTGTTATTTTTACTAAAATTGTAGCAGGAGCTTTTAATATATACAATGACTACATGGGAACTCTAACTAAAGGGTATCCAAACTTGTTATCAAGCATGTTTTTTATATTTCGAAAAGTTTTTGTAGAAAGCTTAGATGATTTGAATATTTGAAAACTGAACTAGTGTCCAAATTTAATGAATTTGAGCCGCGTCTTAAATCTGCCAAAGACTGGTTTTAATTGAGCTCCAGCTTAAATCTTTAAACATTGAAACCAACCATATTTGAGGCCCGGCTTAAATTTACTCCGCTGATCAAATTCTTTAAATTTGGCCTCAGGAGCCTATTTTAAGATCTTATAAAGAAACCCTCTAGGTCTGTATCCTCTGTGGTATAGATTCCTATAGATTCACAATCATTTGGAAAAAAGAATCTTGTTATTTTACATATTTTTTTTTTATTTGAAATTTTAACTATATTCTTTAAGTAGTTATATGATAGCAGACGCAAATATTTTGACATTTCTATATTTCTTGTTCTTCATTTTCTTCTTGTTTGGTTCATCTTTTATCATATTTCAGCTAATTTTGACATCCAAATAGTTGCCAAGCTGCTTACTTAAGAACTTTTGAAGTTGAGAGACTCCTGCTTTCCTATTTTTCTGAACTCTGTTTTGTTTAAACATGTTAGATCTGAGTCAGCAATTAAATTCAAACAGAAAATATATTCATGGTTTCCTCTATTCAGGGTAAAGTGGAGGGGGGGGGGGAGGTCTTCCAGCCCCATATTTGTTGATTACTGAAATACGGGTTCTCCCATGTTGTCTCCATTCGCTAATGGGGTAAAGGTTGATAGTGAGAGATTCTTTTTTCTTTTTGTTTCTTGTAGTTTCTTACTTTTGAGTATATCAGAGTTGCTCTTTCCTGACTGGGGCATTTTCTACATGTTTAGGCCTCTCCATGTAGATCTTGTGACACTGAGTTGTGGAGCAGGAAGGAAGGAGATAAGGAAATTTGGAGGAGGAAGGGTTTGAGGGATTTCATTAGAAGATCCCTGCTTTCCTTCATTTTAAAGTCTTTCCAACTTAAGCGGAATTAAGGAAACCCATAAATGCACTGCTTCTGCAAAATGGGGAGTTGAAAGCCTTAAAGCTCCATCAGGTTCACAGTAGTCCAGTCCTCATTGCCAGCCGAGTAAAAAACCTGTATCATTGTGCATGGCTTGTATATCTATCAGGGGTTATATTTCTGTGTTTCTTATTTCAGCTGAGATACTGAGCCAAGATAAGCTGAAGATGGAGTTCTTGTTTACTTTTTAAATCCTATGTTTTGCTACTCGCCTGTAGGATAAGTCATGAGCAACTCTACGCAATGCTCTACGAACTGTGAAGCCTGAAGCGACTATGAACAGGTCCGATCCCTGCCACAACCAGAAGCAACTGGAAAAGAAACTAATGCATCTTTAAATAAATGAGATCTTAATGTCTGCTAATTTGTTTTTGTTTAAAAGAATAGATTTTGCAATTCTTTGAAAGAATAAATGGTAAGGCCTTGGCAACTAATTATAATTACATTTTCGAAGAAAACTAAAACTTTTAAATACTTTTAACTGAAATATATTTCAATCTTTTTTTGTTAAAGGCAGATTAAATGGCTGCACTAAAATATATGGAAATTTTTTTGGGATGAATTAAATCTAATGAAAAAAATTTAGGGTCAAAACTAATAAAATATTTGAAATCACGAATAAGTTTTGAGTAAATGATTATTCTACTTTACTTTCCTTTTTTCTGCACTTAACGTTTTTGTTATTAATGGGACTGTAAGTGTAATTTCAACTGATCGATGATCCTTCAAGCAAAACTTGAATGTACGCTAACTTACAGTGTGAAATTAATGCAGCTGTTGTTTGTTTCATGCATAGATTAGTTGAAATAACAGATAGGACACTAGATTTTGTCTTTTTAAGATTTGGATGAAACTCGTTTTCAATAACCCTGAGACAGAAGCCCAGAGGAGTTTCGTGCACAGGGTTATTGTGAACAAGTTTCATCCAAATCATCTAGTGTCCTTTCTGTTATTTTAATTAATCTATTGTTTCTTGTTTCACATATTCAGAATATTTAAGTGCCCAAAGCGGATTTCAAAAATTTATGTATAATTTATTTTTTGAGACTTCTATAAATTTATATAGATATATTATATTTCTATAATTTTTTGAAAACAGTGTTCAACTATTACAAGCATTTCTCTAGATAAACAAATATAAGTCTGACATGGTTTAAAGGATAAAGCCGAGAATCTGACTCACCATGCTAGAGATTACGCCCAATCTTTCATCAATTATTCATCAATTTGGCCTCAAAAGTTAAAATCACAATTCAAACAATCTTTCTTGTGTTTACTTAAGACTTTATAATTCATCAGAAAGTTTGAAAAATTAGTTTTCACTTCGTATTACTTAGTTTTTGAGAATATATTCAAAATTATTCCAATCCACATTTTAATATTTTCATTGTACTAAACTTATGATCAAATACAATGAAATGTGTTCATGAGAACTTTAGTTTTAGTTTTCCTTAATATCATTATTACATACTTAAAAAGTTTTGAGATTGCTTTCTTCAACTACCGAAATAATTTAATTTGTCTTAAATTAACCCAATCATGAAGCTGATATTAAAACAAATAAAAATTTTAAAAACTATAATTTTACAGATTCCTACAATTTTCTTCCTAAAACTGGAGGATTTACAGTTTTGGATTAATCCCTTGATTAGAGGAAGAGTTTAATCCCTGTGGGAACCAAAGTTCTAGAATGCATAGATCCCATCAATGTTTGTAGAACTAAGGTTGGACACTGTGATCTGGACAGGCTACCTTTGTTGCACAAAAATATACACTTTGTAGTCCAGACTTAACAGTACCGCTAAATGGTATACTGACTTGGATCATGCAATGATTGAAGCAATGTGGGGAGGGATACTATGATCCGAACTAGAACAAACATTCACTTGTATCTTGCAGAGCTAAAGTAATTGTACAGTTTTTCCAATAACTGGTACGGGATACCCCTGATTACCCCTGGTTGATTGGTAATGATCACCAGTTAGAAAACAATGGTTCCGACCTATGTTCAAACCTTTGGTATTGTTTTTATAGAACAAGTGTACTACAAAATGTGTTAACAAATTCTACTCACCCTTGCTTCCCACCTTCATTTTACACACATTGAATCCCATCAGTCCATACTCTTTCAGTTGGTGTATTGGTTCCTGCAGACTATCTTGGTTGATGTATTGGTTCCTGCAGATTATCTTGGTTGATGTATTGGTTCCTGCAGACTATCTTGGTTGATGTATTGTTCCTGCAGACTATCTTGGTTGATGTATTGGTTCCTGCAGACTATCTTGGTTGATGTATTGGTTCCTGCAGATTATCTTGGCTGGTGTATTGGTTCCTACAGACTATCTTGGCTGGTGTATTGGTTCCTGCAGACTATCTTGGTTGATGTATTGGTTCCTGCAGACTATCTTGGTTGACGTATTGGTTACTGCAGACTATCTTGGTTGATGTATTGGTTCCTGCAGATTATCTTGGCTGGTGTATTGGTTCCTGCAGATTATCTTGGTTGGGGTATTGGTTCCTGCAGATTATCTTGGCTGGTGTATTGGTTCCTGCAGATTATCTTGGTTGATGTATTGGTTCCTGCAGACTATCTTGGCTGGTGTATTGGTTCCTGCAGACTATCTTGGTTGGTGTATTGGTTCCTACTGTTCTCCTACTGTTCTCCTACTGTTCGCCTACTGTTCTCCTACTGTTCTCCTACTGTTCTCCTNTGGTTCCTGCAGATTATCTTGGTTGATGTATTGGTTCCTGCAGACTATCTTGGCTGGTGTATTGGTTCCTGCAGACTATCTTGGTTGGTGTATTGTCTCCTACTGTTCTCCTACTGTTCTCCTACTGTTCTCCTACTGTTCTCCTACTGGTCGCCTACTGTTCTCCTACTGCTCTTCTATTGTGCTCCTACTGTTCTCCTACTGTTCTCCTACTGTTCTCCTACTGTTCGCCTACTGTTCTCCTACTGTTCTCCTATTGTTCTCCTACTGTTATCCTACTGTTCTCATACTGCTCTTCTACTGTCCTCCTACTGTTCTCCTACTGTTCTTCTACTGTTCTCCTACTGTTCTCCTACTGTTCTCCTACTGTTCTTCTACTGTTCTCCTACTGTTCTCCTACTGTTCTCCTACTGTTCTCCTAAAGAAATCCTAAGTTTTAAATAAGCTAAGGACAGCATCTCATCTCAGAAATCAAGGCTGTGGCTAAGGTTTAGCATGCAGCGTTAATATCTCTGGCTGAGCCTAAATACCCTTGACTTAGCTGGAGATCCAGCACAAAAAGTTGCAATCAGAATAACTTTTCTATCAATTCTCATTAAAAATCATTTTGACCTTTTTCAAGTTTTTAATTTGTTTTCTGAAGAAATCAAATGCATGAAATTGCAATTTAAGAAAAATGATTTCCAATCCCCTGATTCCTTTTAAAATTTGCAAACTAAATTGGTTTAATTAATCTTTAAGATTTTGCAATATCTTGCTCATTTGATTGGGCTTTGCATAAATTTTTATGGAATTAGCAAAAAAGTAACCTTATTATAAATAGAGTAAAAGATATCAAGACATCAATTTGAACACATACTGATTTTTTTTTTGGACTTTAGGGCATGGGTGGCTGCTAACATAAGGGACATAACACTATTCCTTCACCTAATACAACAGTGCTAGAGTTGCAGTAAAGGGACTTAATTATATTCCTTCACCTAATACAACAGTTCTAGGGTTGAGAAGGGACTTAACAATATTCCTTCACCTAATACAAACTGTTCTAGGGTTGTAAAGGGACTTAACACTATTCCTTCACCTAATACAAACTGTTCTAGGGTTGTAAAGGGACTTAACAATATTCCTTCACCTAATACAAACTGTTCTAGGGTTGTAAAGGGACTTAACACTATTCCTTCACCTAATACAAACTGTTCTAGGGTTGTAAAGGGACTTAACACTATTCCTTCACCTAATACAAACTGTTCTAAGGCTGTGAAGGGACTTAACACTTCCTTCACCTAATACAAACTGTTCTAAGGCTGTGAAGGGTTTCAATAATATTCCTTCACCTAATACAAACAGTTTTAGGGTTGTGAAGGGACTTAACACTTCCTTCACCTAATACAAACTGTTCTAAGGCTGTGAAGGGTCTCAATAATATTCCTTCACCTAATACAAACAGTTCTAGGGTTGTGAAGGGACTTAACATTTTTCCTTCACCAAATACAAACTGTTCTAGGGTTGTGAAGACACTTAACACTATTCCTTCACCTAATACAAACTGTTCTAAGGCTATGAAGGGTCTCAATAATATTCCTTCGCCTAATACAAACTGTTCTAGGGTTGTGAAGGGACTTAACACTATTCCTTCCTCTGGTTGTGAAGGGACTTGACACTATTCCTTCCTCTAATACAAACTGTTCTAGGGTTGTGAAGGGTCTCAATAATAATCCTTCACCTAATGCAAACAGTTCTAGGGTTGTGAAGGGACTTAACACTATTCCTTCACCTAATACAACAGTTCTAGGGTTATGAAGGGACTTAACATTAATCCTTCACCTAATATAAACTGTTCTAGGGTTTGAAGGGACTTAATAATATTTCTTCACTTATTACAAACTTTTATAGAGTTGTTAAAGGGACAGTAAAGGAAAAATGAAAGGGGGTATAGGCTGAAAGCTAATCACTTTAGCTCTTGATCGCGACCCATGAAAGTTTTATCTGATGTTACTATCTCGAGAAATTGATATAAAACTGTGTTAAAATCATACGAAAGTTCATATGTGTAAAATTTAGAAAATCTTAAACTTAAATCATGTGACCAGAACTATCACCAATGGCAGAGCAGTATGCTGATCACGTGTCTCTGCCTGTATCACGTGACCACTTTACTGCACTGTCATTGGTGAATTTTCTGGTCAAGCAATTCGGACGTGTAAATAATATAATGAATTAAATCTATTAAAAATAGAAATAACAAATATAAAATTAGAATTGGAGTAAACCTAAGTAATAATTAGCTTTCTCGGGGATATTATCGTTTTCAGATTGGTTGCTTATTTACTGAATTTGATCTATTTAAACCCACTACTTTTATACAAAATTGTATATATATTAATTTTCGTATAAATTTGACACAGTTGTAAATCAGTTTCTCGAGATAGGAACATCAGATATAACTTTCAGGGGTCGCGATCAAGAGCTAAATTGATAAGCTTTCAGCCTATACCCCCTTTCATTTTTCCGTGACTGTCCCTTTAAGGGACTTAATAATATTCCTTCACCTAATACACAGTTCTAGGGTTGTGAAGGGACTTAACACTATTCCTTCACCTAATACAAACAGTTTTAGGGTTGTGAAGGGTCTCAATAATATTCCTTCACTTATAACAAACTATCCTAGGGTTGTGAAGGGACTTGAAGTTGCAAGGATGGTGAGTAGTGGAGCATGCAAGGTGTCAGGCTGGATGGTCAGCAAGGTTGGTATCATTATCATCATTATCATCATTATCATCATTATCATCATTATCATTGTTATCATCTTTATCATCATTATCATCAATATTATTATTATTATTATTATTATTATTATTATTATTATTTTCATAATTATCATCATTGTCTTTATCATCATTGTCATCACTATCATAATTATCATCATTATAATTATTATTATTATTATTTTTATTTTTATTATCATTATTATTAATGATAATAATAATGGCGTTGGCGTTATAATTATCATTATCATCATCAGGTTGGCAGTGCAACTTTGGCATTAGGAAGGATGGCTGCTCCTCACTTGGAACGTGGAGCAAGCAAAGCTATCACTCACTTCTCAGGAATGCAATTTGTTAAATCAGATATTGAAAAAAAACTTTAATAAATACTTAAATCTCACTCTTTTGGATTCTGTTAATGGAGTATAAAATTTCTTGAAGAAAAAGGCACACCCTACTATCATTCTTTTTTACTTAAAATGTTAAAATGTCCTTTTTGTCATGTATTTTAAGCATACTGTATTATTTAAAATAAACTGTTTACTACTAGGGCAAAAAAATAGGTCTTTACCCTCTGTTCTCCCACCTATTTAGAGTTAAATTGTAGACTTAATTCGTGAATATAGGCTTTTACGGGCTAATTCAGTGATTTGAGAATGGAAGAAAGAATAAAAGGAATAAAAAGAGACATTATAAATTCTGTACATTATAGTTTGTGAAGTCATAACCTTCGTGGTTAACCATTTATATGAAGTAAATACTTAATCCTAAATCTTAAATCCTGAATTTGCCAATTTTTTTCCTTAATATAGTATTAGGTAAAGTACATTTCCCTTGGAACTATTTCATAGGTTATGAAATCATGTCAGATTTGTGAGATCATAGAACTGGTCAACTTTTAATTTGCTAAATTTGACCCCAGGACAATCCAGTGCGGAGTCTAACCATCAACTAAAAATAGGAACCCTACATACTTACCTTAATCCTGATTATATATTAAAAACATATGTATAATGTTTCTTTATAAATTCTAAGCTTTTAGTTTTAAGGTGTTTTGTACCACTCTTTCTCCTAATATTTGTAATACTTTGCTTATTTATAAAATCGGATTTTTTTAGCCTAGGACACTCGCAGGCTACCCATGAGTGTCCACAAAAATTTTACTTTAGCAGCAGTAAACTTTTAAAGGAAAATATAACAATAAAATGTATTTAAGTATTTTAATATCTTCGATACAGGTCTTGTATATGTCTGAACTACTATTTTAAAATCTTTTAAATTTCTTATTTTTATCTTTTTTAGTATTTTCTTGTTTGTTTCTTCTCAACCTTTACATGTTTGATGGTAAAATTTATTTTAATGCTTCTAATAGATCAGAGGCTTATGGAAACTTTTTCCTAGGTCTGCAACTTTACTCTTCAGATTCAGAAACTAATCTTGATAAACTATTTCTTTATCTTTTTAATTGATGTACTCAATAAAAGTTAGAGAAAAGTTTATCTTAGTTATACATTATAATTATAGAGAACCTTTTTTCTGTGTATGAATGTATCATATGAACCCCTGTAAAGTATGTACTGTATGAACCAATGTTATGAATGTACCTATGAACCCCTGTAAAGTATGTACTGTATGAACCTATGTAATGTATGTACTGCATGAACCAATGTTCTGATTGTACTGTATAAACCCCCTGTAATGTATGTACTGTATGAACCCCTGTAATGTATGCTGTATCTACCCTATATATTAAGTACTGTATGAAGTTTGAAGTACTGAGTAATGTTTGTAGTGTACTTCTACTTGGTGAGGTTGCTAGTGGAAGTCTAGCTGCTGTATCTACCCTATATATAATGTATATTTACTGTATAAACCCTCTGTAATGTATGTAGTGTACTTCTAGTTGGTGAGGTTGCTAGTGGAAGTCTAGCTGCTGTATCTACCCTATATATAGCTTTAGAAAATAGCTCTAAAATACTCGCTAAGAATATGGCCAACAATACTGTTATGATTGTGTCACACAAGTAAGATCCTACAAAAAATTATAAAATTTGCATAATTAAGTAAATTTCAATATGTGAAACAATTCTTTTTTATATGATAAATTTCAGCTTAAAGGGACTGTAAGCGTAATTTTATGTAACTTACCATGCAAAGATGACAGACCACTCTGTACTTGATGAGCCACACTACTCTGCAACTTGAGTATCACTTGAATTTACACTAACAGTTCCTTTAAGAATTATTTACACCCTTATTTCAAGTGATTTTTCACTAGATAAAAAATATTCCAATTTTTGTAAGATAAAGATAATGATTATTTTTACAATAACAGAAACTACCAATCATGACGGCTATCAGGTTTATTTTGACCAGCATCTAAAATAATATTTCATAGGTATGGAACAGATGCAGCCGCTGTGGCAGATGCTGCTTTTGCAACAGCTGGAAATAGCTACCTAACCTTCTATAATACAGCTGCTCTTGGACCTAAGAGCATTGCGAAAAGAGCTGCTAAGGTAATCTGGAAATTGACCTGAATGATTAGCGTCAGCATGTATTTTTAAAAAAATCAAAATTCATGAACTTTAAAATAAAAATTAAGTTAGTTGTAAACAATTTGTTGAATAAGGACATTTTTAACTCTAGGATGCTGGTAAAGCTGTCGTGGGATTTGATGCTGTAGCAACTAGGGAAAGAGCTGAAAGGGCTCCAGATCTGAAAATAGGTAATTATCTTAAATGACGCTAACGATAAAAATTTCTTTTAAAAACAGAAAACTGTAAAAGAATCCAATGTATATAATGGAGAAAAATCAGTACTTTGATTGCTACATAGTAAAACGTGACAGTAAAAAGTAAAGTTTTAACCTCCTTCCTCTCCAGCTTATTTAAACATTAGTTATTAGTTTACCCAGGGGGGAGGGGAGTAAAGATGACCAAAATATTTAATTAAATTATAGATTTGTAAATATTTTATTCTAAGATTTGTTGTATTGTCAGGTGCTGAGGACGTTCTTCAAACTTTTCAAACAGATATACCAGCAGATAAACCATATATACCAGATAAACCAGCAGATAAACAGGAGAAGCCACCTCAGTAAATATGTAAACAATATTAATGATCTGATCTACTGATGTATATTGTATAGCTTTTATTATTGGCCGAATTTAAAGAAAATATTTTTTTCTGGCTTTTTCATTTTTTTTATTTAATTTTAAAAGTTTAAAATTAATGGTCCTAAGTTGATTAAAGTTTTTTTCTTCCTATTGTTGGCAAGAATCTAGAATTTGTACATTTAAGAAACCCTAAATGAAAATAATCAATATTGTAAGTGCCTAAAAAAAGAACATGCACAGAAATTATTAATGTACATGATTAAGAAAATATTATTGTATGATTATCTTGAAGGTTTTGTTACGAAAACTTTTGTTTTATTTTAGTTGTTATTATTGAGCTTAAACCTAATATCAAAATGTTGAAAACTTCAAGATCTCTTCATAATATTGTCAAAGCTTACATATGAAATTATTAGTCTGTCCTGTGATAACTAAAAAGTAGAAAAAAGTGTTGATGGAAAATTTTATTTTTTTTATTTTTGCAGTTTTATGGGCCTTGTTGAATTAGTTCCATGAATTTCTAAGAAAAAAAATGTTTAATAATTTAATTTTTCTAGGAAGGACAGTATAGACCATTTATTAAGTGAGATGTAACTTCACAACAGTATGTTTTTAAGGTTTTAGTTTGATAAAGAATGTATTATATATATATCCATTATCTTCTCTTTAAAATTTGATTAATGGTAATGATCAATATAGTAGGTTCTTTATGATCACTCACAGTTCTAAGAGATTATAGAGTAAATTGTCAGATTTAAACAAGCTATGAAACGATGATATCTTCCACATTATTAATCATAAAAATGTTTAAAAGGTACTGTTGTGAATTATGCATGTAATTTCGTTTTAAAAAGTAAAACTTTAAGTATTTAAGAAAAATAAAAAATTTCTTCTTAGCTTTTTATTGGAAATATTTGATACAAAAATCCAGAAAAACAATTTTAATTTTATTTTCTTTAGAATTTATGCTTAAACAATTCACATTCTTTGTTGCAAATTATTAGTACTAAATATATATAATTTTAGTGAATAAATTATTGGTTTAGAAAAATAACAAACTATTTGTATTTTTTTCTTGAGCTTAAGCTTAAAAACAGGTTGAAAAATTAATTCTTTTCATCACAAAAATGTAATTTTCAGTAATCTTTCTGTAATATTTGATTCTTATATTATAAACCCAAAAAACTGAGATGCAAGATATCTGAAAGCAATGGTTAAATTCCCCTGATTTAAGAAGTTAGACATGAAATTTTTAAGTTTGACAACTGAATACAACTCCAGCTAACCACACTATACAATCTGAAAGGAACTGTAAGCGTAATTACAAGTGACCCTCCATGCAAAGACGACAATGCATGATATTCAAAGGTTCCCTTAAAAGCTTTGTCCGGTCAGGTATGAATTATTTATCATTGTTTTTATTTCTTTAAACTGGGCATTTTCATTTGCAGTTTCTCTGCGAAAGTGACTTGCGCATTTCATGTTTATATGAAGCAATGGAGAAACTCACACAAAAAAAAAACAAGTTTTGACTCAACAAAACTACGGTATCAGATTAAGGTTTCATGGATACAGTGATAAATCAGGCATCGTCTCTTTTTTATGAAGGGCCACTTGAAATTACGCTTACTTTCTCTTTAAGTTGTAAGTTTAAAGAGTAACTATCTCTTTAAATACTCTCTCACTAGGTTAAAGCTTAGCTCAGCTTCTGCAGTTATTCCCTTGAATATTCTTGACATGTAAAATATTAAATAAACAGAACTTAAGGGACAGTTCACCAAATTGGAAATTATACTGCAGCTCCACGAATTCTAAAAAAGTGTCTCGTTGTTAATCTAAGATTTGAGAGAGTAATAAAATAACATTTCAGAAAATAAACGCACAGTTTGCACTGTAAATCCTTAAGCTAGCAAAAAATATCACTACATAGTTGAAAACTTGTCACATATGTGGTTAGGAATAAGACAGACAGTATTTACAGGGATACCCACAAAGAATGAGAATTCAGAGACGACTGAACGAAATGTATTCAGTATTAATTCTTGAATTCAGAGTTACTCGAGAAACTTTAATCTTCAATCTGCCTCAGTCAAAATAGTCAGTTAATAGGTTAGAACTATGTTACATGCACAAAATCAACTACAACGTTTAGATGTATTCTCAAAATAAATTTATTTATGCATTGAAGTCTTCTTCTATCTGGGTAATCCTGTACCATAGCTTCCAGCCCCTCCAGTTAGATAAACTTTGATGTATTTAGCGTTGATAATCGGATTGGTTTGTTATTGTTATTTGGTTTGTTATTGTTATTTGGTTTGTTATTGCTACTTGGTTTGTTATTGTTATTTGGTTTGTTATTGTTACTTGGTTTGTTGTTGTTATTTGGTTTGTTATTGCTATTTGTTTTGTTATTGTTATTTGGTTTGTTATTTTTACTTGGTTTGTTATTGTTATTTGGTTTGTTATTGTTACTTGGTTTGTTATTGTTATTTGGTGTTTCTTTTATATCTTCTCTTAGGGTAAAAATATTTCAAAGTGTACACAGTCCCTTGATATATGATGTGATATGATGGGATGTCAAGATGGGAAAAACTATGCATGAAGAAAGGTTTGTTAAAGGGTAGATTGAGAAAAATGAATTCCGTAAAATGAATTTTTATTAACGAACCCAATTAATGCATAACTTGAAGAAACATCAACTTTATAGTGATACTAAAAAGACACAAAATAATCATTTTACATTTTACAAGGAATATTTATGTGTACTGCTTCCAACAAATTGGCAGATTGCCAAGGGGCATATCTCTGTACTATCCAATAAACGGCCGAACCAATCGGGCAATTCACAGTTTTCAAATTTGATAAAAATGTTGACATTTAATATTTTTGGAAATGCTCGAATATAAAACTAATAATTATCCCCGAAAATTTGAGAATGATTAAAAACTGACACTTTCAGAGCAACAGTTAAGAGCTAAAATTGTTAATGGGAATTCAGCTAAAAAGACAAGTACTATATTATTGAGAAGGGGGTTATCGAAAATGTTGGTGGAAAAAAATGAAAAAGTTGTTTTTTGATACTTTTTCAAAAAAAAATTGTTGGTCACCGATCCTCTTGTTAATCCTTAAGAAGTGGAAAATAATTGTGTATAGTGTAGATTTCTGTTGGTCGAGAATTCAGTTTAGAGTCAATGTCCAACTTTTATTGGCACTGCATTGTATTGTGTTGTGGACAGGGGCAGCTTATCAAAGGGGATATATACACTGTGCAAAAGGGTGGCACATGAAGGTGGTTTTAAAAAAATTGGGGTGCATGGGTGATGTGAACCAATATGAGCATTTTGTAAATATTTTAGATTGATCGGAGAATTGCATTATGGGTGCATGTCGTTTTCGGTTTTTTTGGCAAAACCTTGATTTTGAAAAGAGGTCAATGAACTCCGATCCCAAATTTTCTTTGTGGAGGCTTTTTGCAAAATATCAGTCTGTTATCTCAATATTTAAAACCAAATGCAGCCTGTAGAAGCCCACTGGAAATAAGGTCTACAGTTAGGGTTTTGTTTTTGGAAAAAAAAATATCTTTTTTGACAATAAGGCTATGCATGAATGTAGTCTTAAAGTTTTTTTATCGAAACAAATAACCTGAATACTTTTTTTCACCCCGGATTTTCAGACCAAAAAAAGTATTTTCTCTTTAAAATGTCGTTAACGGTCGTTAATGAAGTGTCGTTTTTAAAAACAACCGTTCGAAAAAAACGATAGTTTCGTTTTTTTTCTTCGTTTCAAAAGCGAAACTATCTTCTTTTTTTTTAAAAGTAAGAACAATTCATCTCTATCTGTAGTCCCTTTCAAATCAAATTCAATAAAAATAAAATAATAAAATCAAATTCCTAAATTGTAGTGTGGAGATTCAGGGTTACCCACAAAGGATGTTCAGTCAACTTTCTTTCATTCAGGGTTCCTTGTAGGCCAAATCCAGCTTATTACTGTGCTTAATAATTTACTAAACCATTAAAATACTAAATTGAATGCAGAAACCAAAAATCAAGCTTGAAATCGTCATATTTTTAGAGTTTTGGGTCGTCTTTACAGTCTCATCTGTTGCAGGTAACCCTGTATATGATTAAATCAAAGATTGACATGGATAGATTTATCCCCGGTAAAAACAAAAATATTATCGAAATATTTTTCATTTCTTTTCCCGGCGGTATATGTGGAGGTTTCACATATCATACTTTCTCATATATCGAATATCTATATTATTTTAAGATTGTCTCGGTTGTCTCTTTGTTGGCTGGTTTGCATTGAAAAACAATAAAATGGCCCAATTTTATTTCAAATTCTCCATAAAACACAAAAATCTGTAAATGAAATATATATCATTAATTTTTTGATTTTATTGGGGGGAGGGGGGGGGGATTTTGTCAGCGTTTTTTTCAATCCTCCAGAGGACCCTGAGTACGGAGACGCTGGAGCAGTTCTTCACAGACCGGTTGCCAGTCCAGCAAAGGAAGCAGCTAGGAATGCAGTGTAAGTATCTCAGATTGTAGGAGCAGGTAAATTAGCGGGGACTCTGGAACAACTACAGTGGCAGCTAGGGTTACAGTAGAAGCATCTCAAGAACAAGAGCTGCTGAAGGTGATATTGAGTTTAAGGAAGCTGCTCAGATAGATTTTAAACTGGAGCTATGGAAAGAGACATTAGAGCTGAACAAGAAATTGAAGAGTGGCTGATGTACTTAACCAATCAAACAATGAAGCTGATAAATCATATTCATTTATGTTCGTGAGAGATATCTAGAGAACGAGCTATACAAGGGATTTATAAGAAATAGAGTAAGGGAATGTAGAGTGAAATATGTGAAATATGGGAGCAAATAATTGATGTTGATTATATATCTTTTGATCTCTGAGGTTGATTAAACACAAAATTTGGCAGCTCGCTTCAATTTGTTATAAAATCCTTGACAAGTTTTTCATGCAAGAATCTAATGATATCTATATTGTTCCATGAACAAGCTTTCTTGTACTTTGTGTACTTTGACTGAATAGAAAAAAGAACTAAAGGAATTTAAAAAATATTTTTTATCAAAACACATTTTTCTGACATACTAACTGGTATGGATAGAGTGAGAAAAATCATACTATTGGCCAACAAATGCTAATTTTTAAAAAGCCGTTTTGGAAAAAATTAGCAGTTGAAAACAAAAACGAAATAGATGGTTTTTTTTTATAAAACGGCAAGTTTATTTTGGCTAAAGTTGCATGGAACTTGCGCAAAAACTTTCTTTAAATGTATTTTTATATTTTTAAATCTTCATCCCCCACCTTGTTTATATGAAGTAACTTTTAAAGATTTTTTTTGCAATTTGTTGACAACTTGTGCCGTAAATCCAATTTAATAAACTCCATATGATTTAAGATACTACTAGCAATCGTAAATGTCTTGCACTGTTAACAATTTGACAAACCATTAACACCTTTTTTTGCGCAAAATCTGATCTTCTAATGCCGTTGATTACAAAAAGAAAACGTTAACAGCAAAATATCTTCCGTTAATGCCCCTAATAAAATCTTTAACTGTCGGTAACTTTTTTAAAAACGGAAAATACTGGTAACGAAACAAACATTTCATTCTTACTGTAAAACTAACAGCTACCTGAGATTTTTCTTTCAACGGTTGGAACGAAGGTTAACAAAGCGGCTAGAAAAAGTTGGAACATGTCCAGCCCTAGCTGCCCTGCTGGGTTGCTAATATATTTTTGATTTTCATGATGTATCAAGGATTTTGGATTATGGATTATGGATTAAGGATAATGTTATGATTATTTTGTTCATTCTCTGGATGGTGCCTTATTACTGGTCAGAGAGGATTGTACTATAAGACGCTGGAGCAGTTCTTCACAGACCGGTTGCCAGTCCAGCAAAGGAAGCAGCTAGGAATGCAGTGTAAGTATCTCAGATTGTAGGAGCAGGTAAATTAGCGGGGACTCTGGAACAACTACAGTGGCAGCTAGGGTTACAGTAGAAGCATCTCAAGAACAAGAGCTGCTGAAGGTGATATTGAGTGTAAGGAAGCTGCTCAGATAGATTTTAAACTGGAGCTACGGAAAGAGACATTAGAGCTGAACAAGAAATTGAAGAGTGACTGATGTACTTAACCAATCAAACAATGAAGCTGATAAATCATATTCATTTATGTTCCTGAGAGATATCTAGAGAAAGAGCTATACAAGGGATTTATAAGAAATAGAGTAGAGTGAAATATGTAAAATATGGGAGCAAATAATTGATGTTGATTATATATCTTTTGATCTCTGAGGTTGATTAAACACAAAATTTGGCAGCTCGCTTCAATTTGTTATAAAATCCTTGACAAGTTTTTCATGCAAGAATCTAATGATATCTATATTGTTCCATGAACAAGCTTTCTTGTACTTTGTGTACTTTGACTGAATAGAAAAAAGAACTAAAGGAATTTTAAAAATATTTTTATAAATACACATTTTGCTGACATACTATCTGCTCATAGATTTTTGATTATCATGATGTACCATGAATTTTGGATTATGGATTATGGATTATGTTATGATTATTCTGTTCATTGTCTGGATTTTGGCTCATACTGGTCAGAGAGGATTGTACTAAGTTTTTAATGATAATTAATAAATAATAAATGTTTTACCGTAATCCAGTTAGATATCATCGTTGACTGCTCTATCATTCACCCTGCTCCACTCCTTCAAGAACTTGTCCATCAAGATGTTATATGGAATGAGAATATGCAAGCTGGAGTATGATTGTATAATTTACATAATATTGTATATTCAATGATATATATATTCAAATATCCCGATCACCTCCTCTGATCTCAAATCACTTCTTGATTACCCCAAACACACCCAACTAGTAAGTTACTCAATTAAACATTAAACATTTTTGTACTAATATATTATTATTACTAAACCTGTATTTTGTACTTGTGTTTGCGGTTTATAGAGCCTTCGAACCTTTATCAACCCATATGGATTTTTGTCTACAATAGTATATTTATGAATTGGCACAAAAAAAACAGTTCAGGATAGCAGGGAACCATGCATGTAAGAAAAATAATTTCCGTACACATTTGACCGTGATTTGAAGGTTCCATGCTCTCATGAAAAAATCAATGAGAATTTTGCCAAACTTAAAACCGAAAGCTAACAACAAGTGCTATAGTGCTAAAGTGTACATGTTTTTAACTTTAATAATTTACAATATATATAAATATTTATATGATATCAAAGGAAATATTTTGAGATTTCTATATTTCTTGTTCTTCATTTTTTTCTTGTTCGTACATCTTTCAATCATATTCGGCTAATTTTGAAAATAAAAATATTTTTTTTTAGGTGTCCTTGAAGGATAACAGAAAGAGCAAAAGTGAGTTAGAGAGGTAAGTAGTTATTACGACAATGCCTTAAAAATTAACTTTTTCGAGTAGGCTGAATCTATATGTACATTGTACAATCATCTCTGAAGTCTCATCCTTGGTGGATAACCCTGTATGTATGCATGTTATAAAACCAATAAGCATGACTACTGTACTTTATTTATTATCTTTATTATTGTCTTCTTGCTGAATATTGGGAAGCAGGGTGGTAGTGGGGGGAGGGGGGAGGTCGGATTATTAATGGCAAGGAGAAATCGCTACAGCCCAGGGGAGTCTGTGTTACAACAAAAATATCGGGAAACGAGTACTGTAATTAATATTTGTGAATGTAAGGAACAAGAGCAAACTTTTCTTCATTTTTTTCACTTTTATGCTTTCCAACCCTAGAAAGCACATTTTTAAAGATCGTCTAAAAAGGGTAAAAAAGTGAGGAAAAAAAGTTATGGGCTATTTTAGATTTTTTTTCACAGACCAGACTTTTTTCCGCCCTGTACCCTACACTATAAATTAAGAAAAAAATTTAACAAAAAATCCTTTAAATTACTACTCATTAAAAGTAAACAAATTTTACGGTGGACGTGTTGAAAATGAGAGTGCTAGGACAAAAAAACTACAGGGTTTAGGGTTAAAGATATACAATATCTCTCCATATCTCTCTTAAATTATGTTTTTGCAGTAAAAAAACTTCATCATTGATAATAATTTTATTGATAATAATTATCATAATTTTGTGAGTTTTGACTAGATATGTGGATTTAACTGTTCTGTCAATATTCCAGAAAGCTGTGACTTTCGAACACAATTTAACCCATTAAACATAATGTTTAGCCTTTTATTTATCTCTGCCCATGTTTTATAGTGTAATTTAATTATGTCGCATGATTTTTAAGCTAATCATGTTAAGTAATCAATTTTGAAACGTAGTTTTTATGATGAATAACATTTATAATGTACAACGTATTGCAAGTTTACAGAATCATGTTTTACACATTTTTTTTGCTACATACCCACAAAGGATGAGACTGTAAAGACGCCCCAAAAAATTGTGTTCTTTACAGATTGACCCCGAGAAGTAAAACGTATTTATATGCCTTTTTAAATGACGAGTTCATGATGTACAAAGAACTATACAAATTTCAGCTTGCCTCCTACAGCAATCTATTCTAATCTAGGCTTAGAATACAAGTTGCTAAATATAGATCTGTATTCTGTGTATCTCATTTTAAATTAAATTAGAAGAAAGTGAAACATTTATCTCTGTATAAGAACATGGTTTTAACAAAGCAAGATAAACCAGGAATATTGTTGTGTAAATAAAAGTGTACTGCAGGTTGTTTACATTACTCCCAGAAAATTCATCAATTTATTTTGTATAGTGAGATCCATAAACAGTGGAATAGAAAGACAACCATCATGATTTAAACTATTTAATAAACGTTTAAGTTTAACACAAAATGGTTCATTGTGCAGCTTGCACAAACCTATTTTGCACTTAGTCGGTTGATTTCCATACGTTTAGTATAACTCTTAGGTTTCAAGCAACATCAAATACACATAACATCTCTTTTCAACAGTTTTAAGGGTCCAACAGAAATAGAAATATGGAAGTTTCTGGTTTATCATCCTTGGTTAGACCCAGACACTTCTTAATAAATAATATAATGGTTCCTGGTTTAACTTCCTTGGATAGAACCAGACACTTCTTTGTAAATAATATAATGGTTTCTAGTTTAACTTCCTTGGTTAGAACCAGACACTTCTTTGTAAATAATATAATGGTTTCTAGTTTAACTTCCTTGGTTAGAACCAGATACTTCTTAATGAATAATATAATGGTTCCTAGTTTAACTTTCTTGGTTAGAACCAGACACTTCTTTGTAAATAATATTATGGTTCCTAGTTTAACTTCCTTGGTAGAACCAGACACTTCTTAATAAATAGTATAATGGTTCATAGTTTAACTTTCTTGGTTAGAACCAGACACTTCTTTGTAAATAATATAATGGTTCCTAGTTTAACTTTCTTGGTTTGAACCAGACACTCTTTATCAATAATATAATAGGGTCTCCAGGCTCCGTTATACACCACCAGTAAACAAGAAAAGAATAACGAAAATCCATTCCTCAGAAGTGGAAAAAATTGAAATAAAGTAAACAAAGTTTAAAACTATTTTTGATACATAGAAAAAAAATCCGAACCGACAGACAACAAACTACTTTATATATATACTAGCTTGGGAACCCAGCGTTGNAGATAGATAGATAGATAGATAGATAGATAGATAGATAGATAGATAGATAGATAGATAGATAGATAGATAGATAGATAGATAGATAGATAGATAGATAGATAGATAGATAGATAGATAGATAGATAGATAGATAGATAGATAGATAGATAGAAAAAACGGACAGACATACAAGCAAAGTATGTATAGAAACAGATGGAGATTGACAGATTTATAGATATATAGATAGATAGATAGATAGATAGATAGATAGATAGGTTCTAGATAGATAGATAGATAGATTCTAGATAGATAGATAGATAGATAGATAAATAGATAGATTCTAGATAGATAAATAGATAGATAGATAGATTCTATATAGATTTATAGAAGACATATATTAGCTGTGACTGTGAGTGGTGCCAAGACAATGTGTAATCTTCACTAATTGCTTCTAATTCAATAGATATATTTATCTATATCTATTTATATATATACTTTGATTGCCTGTCTGTTTGACTGTCCTTTTGTATCCAATAAACATCCAAACAGGCGAACCGGTTTATGAATGCTCAAAATTACAAAAATTTAAAATTCGGTGATGATGATGGAGCAAACCTCTGTAGAGTAAAATAAAGTAGATGTTAGTTCCACATTTTATTGACAATATATTTCGGTCTGGGTTGACCCTTGTCAGTTCTAAAACATTTCAAACTATGGATTCTGTTAGATCAAATAATCTAAGTTTGAAATATCAAAGGTATTATACCATTAGGTTGCAAAGATATAGGGATAGGAAAATTTTAGTTTGTGACAAAGACTTAGTTCCTTTAAAACTAAGAAAAAAGTAGAATTTCGTCAGAACTTCAGTTTGTAATTTTTTTTTTGCAAAATATGAAAATGAAAATTAGCCCCTCCCGTTTGTTAATTTCAAATATATAAACAATTCCTTTTTGTTGAATGATTTTTGACTTTCTCGATCCAAATCTAGAATATCAAATCTAGAATATCAAATTGTATTTTTCTTGACACAATATTATTGAAAAATGAATAGAGAGGGATAATATCAAAACCTCCATTTAAATCACAAAAGAAAGGAAATACATCAATTTTCAGAGGAAATATCAATCTAAAGCCGTTTTATAAATATTTAACACTTTTTAGCTTGAAAAAGAAGCTTTATGAAGTTAGGTTGAATAAATATAGTTTGAGGTCTTGTACAAATAAAGTTTATATTCTCATCAAATTTCTATTTTGCAAAAAGTCAAACTTTCTTTGCAAAACCTGACATTTAGTGAAAAAGATACAAAATAAAATTCGAGGGAAACAAAAATTTTTAAATCTCTATATTTTTAATTATATAATAAATAAATATGTAGCTAGATATGCAATGAATAATTCAAACTTTAATTTACTTTTATCTTTGAATTAGAATAAACCAATTTTACTTCTCGTTAAAAATGCATTTCAGTTTTAGAATTTAAGTTTAAGTATTTTTTAACTGTGAACTTTAAGAAATTTTCATTAAAGGGACCGTTCACTTATTTGAGTTATTTCATGGTAAACTAATTAGCCTATTAGTTATTCAGTAGTATTAGAGGCCAATTTATCGTTTAGTATTCCAGCGGAAAGGTATGATACCTTTCCACATACAGTATTTAAAAATTTTTTAGTAACACAGCCCAATAAAATCTAAAATTATCATTTTTAATGACATCATGTGTCAGTCACTACTTAATAAAATAAAAAACTTTTGATTTCAGAATTAGCAAGAAATTAACGTTTTTTTTCTTGTTCAAACATGATTTAACAAATCAAAACGTTTATACAAAGACGACTTTCTCTCTCAAAAAATCCGATTCCTATAGATTCCAACTCTTCAATAAATCACGGGGATTCCTTGGGAAAGTATGGAAAACGTATACAAACTGTCAAATGTTTAAAATAAAGTGTATTTCGAAATTGGACAATTTAAAAATAATTTTGAAAAGAATTCAAGATATCTACAGTTAACTATTAGGATACTACAATTTAAT
>NW_019397080.1:0-61024 GCF_000591075.1 Eurytemora carolleeae
TTTTTAGGTTTATTGGACGTTTTCAAAAAACTACAAAAAAATCATTTCTGACACCCCTAGGCTTAGTACGTCAATATAATTCACCAAAACCATACTGCAGTCCTTCAATTATCATACAGGGAAATTTTCATCTTTCCAAACATCCCAACGAATGATTTGACAGGTTCTTTGTTAAGATATTATTTAAAGAACTAGAAAATTAAAAAAAAAACAATCGTAAAAGTAAAAATTCGAACAAAAAAGTTATATCTTCAAAATTGTTTTAACCCATTTACTAAACCTGGGTAACGATCCCGGGTTTTATGAAGATACTCTGTCTCAAGGTAATAATGCAAGGAAAGTTAATTGCAGTTGCGTATACTCTGAGTACACATTGAAACCAGTTCTCTCTGGGCGGAATTTGCAACCAAGAATAGATGCATCAGTGTTCGTTTAGTATCCGAGGAGGTTAAAAGCATTTAATTTTGATAATTTTGAAAATTCACATAATAGTTTCCTTTGAGCAGAATATTTCATTGATTTTTTTTGAAAAAATGGATTCCATGTCAGGCTGTGACATCCGTATTGTGTTTACTTTTCCGTCCAAAGACAATACACTGCAGTCCAAAAAATACGTACACCTCTGAAATAACTTTCCTTGCCTTAGTACCTTGTTGTATCTTAACTTTTAGTGTATTGTAATGCATTAATGTACACTGTACTGTAGACTGTTACGTTTCAAATTATAAGTTGATATTTAAGCTAATTCTTCAACTTCCTTAACAACAACAAACTGAACACATAAATATTTCTCAAAGAAACTGATATTTTCCAACAGATTCTGATTTTTTAATCATTATATCTTTGCAACCCGATGTCTTAGACGTACATCGATCTTTCCAAATCAATTATTCTAAGTTTGAAATATCAGCAAGATAGCAAAGATATAGGAATCAGAAAATTGTTCGTTTAACGCAACTGCAACAGTTTCTGTGCTTTATCGTTTCTCTAAAAAAAAATTTTAAAAGTCTTTGGTCATCGTTTTCACGATGTAACTTATACTGAAGGTCCGCGGTTTATATTTCAAACTGAAATATCCTATTTTGAATATTGCGAATCTCTCTTGGAGCAAAAACATGAATTTCAAATAAATTTGAACATAATCTGCAATATATGCAATATAACGACAAATTACAAATAGGGTTTAAAGATAACATATTTTTACAATATTCTGACTGTATTGAAATAATAAGAAGCAAATCTGGGATTCGTTTTATGAATTTTGAATTTTTTGGAGGGTAATTTTTGAAATTTTGATCACCCATAAAAATCATTCCTGGGGTCAAGTGAGGTCCCACACAAAATTTGGGTTTGATCGGTTCAGCCGTTTATATGTTTATACGATACCAGCACTTTTTTATAACACCCCTTAAAAACTATATGTTTATTCATCAAAAAAAACATCCGTATTTTTAGGAAACAACGGTATTGGACGAACTAAAATGCTGAAAGATATTTCAAATATCAAATAAAACTTTTAAATCGCCGGAAAATAGACAGGTTTAAATCGCTGGAAAATATGCAGGTTTAAATCGGTGGAAAATAGACAGGTTTAAATCGCTGGAAAATAGACAGGTTTAAATCATTGGAAAATATACAGGTTTACACACGAAGGAAGCGACTTCAGAGACGAACACAAAGAATTTCTTTAACGACCTATCATACATTCATGTTTCCCCGCAGCTGTAATCTTGTTTTTTTTTCTGTAAAGTCGTCATTAATTTATTCATCCGTTGTGGGTAACACTTTATTCTATGTTTTCAAGTACTGGTGTTCAAAAACTACCCCCCTCCCTGCCCCCTCCCCTGGCCCCTCCCATCTTCTAGATCTAGGATGAGGGTCAATGCTGCGTATATGAGAAATTGTCGGTCTGACTTAAACTGACAGATATAAAATTAAAACATTTGAACTTCTTCTGCAGAAAACCCCGATATAAACTTCAGATTTCTTAAAGTTTCCCGTTTATAATTTTACGATTCATTTTTAATTCATTTAATTTATCTATTTAGTTATATGTACATATGCGTTGTTTGTTTGTTTTCGTCAAAAGGGCTGAACCGATCAGGTTAAAAACAAAATATTTTTTTCTAACAGTGTTGACTTTTAAATTTCAAAACTCCTGTAATGTTGTAATAAATAGCGAGTACCATGATATCTGTAAACCTTAACTATGTCACTTTTTATCTACGTTTGTAAATCTGTAAGTAAACCCCATTGTTCATTTGAACTGCGCTTCAAATCGATGTGATGAAATAATGACGAACTACTTAAATCTAACTGTGCTGTAAAACATGATTGCTTTGATCATGTGATATAGATAACGACGTAGGTATTGTAATTACGTCTATTAACTTTAACTTGCAACATAAAACTCAAATACACTAGTTGATATAAAGACTCCGCTTTGAATGCTGCAAGAGAGTGATTATGTCCTTGTTCTAAACGAATGAGTTCAAGATCATGTCCCAGTTGAGACATTGATAGTTTACGAGATCGTGTCCTAGTTGAGGCATTGATTGCTCAAGATCATGTCCTAGTTGAGGCATTTTTAGTACACGAGATCGTACCCTAGTTGGGGCATTGATTGTTATGTGATTATGTCAGTATAGACATTGATAGCAGATCACGTCCATTGGTTTGGCGTTGATAGATTACGAGATCCTGTCCAGGTTTAGACATTGATATTGGAGAGTGAAAACTGAACTGTACTTGGATAGATACGGGTTCTAGAACCTAGCTATGGAGTACGGTATTTATTACAATTTAAACAGATAAATCCGCAAAATTTGTTGTTACATGATGTACGAAGAAAAAACACATTTTGTTATTTTGTCAAATCATTAATAACACCTTCATAAAATTATACTTAAAAAGGACTGTAAAGGAATAATGTAATGGATATAAAGATATTAAGAGAGAGAGAGAGAGAGTTATAAACCTATCAATGAAGATGAAATATGAAATTATGTGTGCAGGATATAAAGATATAAAGAGAGTGAATTAGGAAAATGAAAACAAAGTTCCATTTCATTACTTATGGGTTTCCTTTCACTAGAAAATTAACCTAAATACATTGAAAATTTCAGAATTCGATTAAAGGGACTTACAGAACAGTTTAAAATATACTCAACTTCAAAATCATAAGACTTTATCTGTAATAAATACAGAGGCCCCATAGTAATCTAATTTATTCTAATTCAACGTCATGAAATGAAATTACAAGATGTATAAAGGAAAGAACAAGATGTAGAAAGAAAAGGACAAGATGTAGAAAGGAATTAACAAAATATAGAATATAGAAGTTCCAGATATAGAAAGTGTAATAAATACTGTAGTAAACCTCATATTTGTAAACCTAAACATACCTATATATATTACGTGATAACATTATACCTGAATTACATTCATGAATTTAACCACGTTCATTAGTTTAACATGTACCATAAAAACCGAAATATAAGTTAGTTGGAATAAGAACTCTGCTTGATTTCGGTATTAGAGTAATATTTCTCATGTGGCGAGCGAGTTGGACTTGAGTTGTATCGCGATTTATAGATACAGTTTAAGAAATACAGAGAGTGTTGTAACTGGATTGATACAGACTAAGGTATTATTGTAGACCATTGAGTTCTAGAGAGGTTGTATCTCTATTGAGAGAGTTGCAGTATCTGGTTTAATACTTACTTGAGAATAAAGAGAGTTGTATCGGGACTGAAACCAACTTAAGAATACAGAGAGTGCAGTATCTGGATTGATACTTACTTGAGACTAAAGAGAGTTATATCTGGATTGATACTAACTTGAGACTAAAGAGAGTTGTATCGGGACTGATACCAACTTGAGAATACAAAGAGTGTTGTATCTAGATTGATACTCTTACTTGACGAGTACAGAGGTTGTATCTCGATTGATAGATACTGACGCATACGGAGGTTGTTAATGGATTGACACTGACTGAAGACAACTTATTGGAGTAAGGCATTTGTTACAAAAGGAAAGAACAAGATGTATTAAGGAAAATAGAAGATGTAGGAATAAGATTGAAAAGGAAAGAACTAGAAATGGAATGTAAGGAACGAGATAAAAAAGGGAATGAACTCTAGTATTAGAAAGTAAGGAACAAGGTGAAAAAGAGAAAAAAACAAAAAGTAAGGAACAAGATCGATTCAGAAAGAAAAGAACAAGATTCAGAAAGGAAAGAACAAGATATAGAAAGTAAAGAACAAGATGTAGAAAGGGTACAACAAAATATATAAAGGATCTTGTATTGTGAGAATTAAATTTTGGTTTTCTTGAAACTAAATCCTCTAAACCCTTGACTAGTTAATTAAAGACTAAAGCTCACATCTTCAATATTCTCAATTAATATATTTATATATTTAAATTATTTAAGTGGTAGTGAAGGGTGGATGGGATTGAAGATGTTCTAGTAAAAATCAACGAAGGAACTTCAATAATAATAGTAATATTGAAAATTAATGTGAATTTGCGAACTAAATATTTTATATTCGAGAAATCGGAGACATTCCATAATAATATATAACACAATCAATCATGGCCTTGTTGCCAGAAAATAAACACTTCTCAGAACCCAGAAGCAGTTCAGCAGTTTAACAGTTCTGCAGTTCAGTAGTTCAGTTGTTCAGTAGTTCAATAGTTCATCAGTTCTGTAGTTCAGAAGTTTAGAAGTTTATAAGTTCAGTATTTCAGCAGTTATAAGTGATTTAGAAGTTTAGCAGTCCAGTTGTTTAGATCTTTGATAGTTCAATAGTTCAGTAATTCAGTATTTCAGAAGTTCAGTAGTTCGGTAGTTCAGTAGTTCAGTATTTCAGTAGTTAAGTAGTTCAGCAGTTCAGTAGTTCAGCAGTTCAGTAGTTCAGCAGTTCAGTAGTTCAGGAGTTTACAAGTTTAGAAGTTCATTAGTTCATCAGTTAAATGTGGTTAAGAAGTTTAGAAGTCCAGTTGTTTAGATCTTTGATAGTTCAATAGTTCAACGGTTTAGCAGTTCAGAAGTTTAAAATTTCAATAGTTTAATAGTTCAGTAGTTCAGTAGTTCAGCAGTTCAGTATTTCAGTAGTTCAGTAATTTAGTAGTTGAGTAGTTCAGTAGATCAGTAGTTCACTAGTTTTGTAGTTTAGTAGTTCATCAGTTGATCAAAGCTTTTAAGGGTACCATTGCCATCTTTACATGAAGGTTCACTTGAGATTACGCTTACAGTCCCTTTAAACCCCTTTATTATATTGTTAAGACTGGTAGATGCATAATCCACAACCATGTGAGTATTGGAGGAAGTAATCTAGAACTGGGTCTTGATGGACTTCCCTTATTCATAGAGTAGAATATATATAATACAGTTACTCTAACCATAACAATACTTTTAACAATTATACAATATACTACACTCATACAACATCATTTAATGCAACATTAAAGATCATTTTTAAGACAGAAAACCAAACTCTACCTTAAAATTGTTATACTTGAAAATTTGTTAACCCTTTGGAAA
Organism: Eurytemora carolleeae; assembly: GCF_000591075.1. Classification (NCBI taxonomy): domain Eukaryota; kingdom Metazoa; phylum Arthropoda; class Copepoda; order Calanoida; family Temoridae; genus Eurytemora; species Eurytemora carolleeae. Next base: position 5,546 of record NW_019397080.1, read on the forward strand.
TAGTCATTGGGGAAAATAAATGCTTATAAAATAGCCATTTGAAAATATATGTCTTTAGACAAGAGCCCTTTGTGATATGTCTTTTTGAAATAACCAATGTATTCTTTGGAAATCGCTATTTTAGAATAGATAATATTCAGCAATAGCTATTTAAAGATAAAACCTTAGGAAAAAGCCAATGGGAAAATATATCCCTTGGAGATATGATATAGCCATTTGGAACAACATTTCTGAAAATACAGTCCGAACGATCTAAGACTCTTAGCAAATGAGAAAAAAGAACATTTGAATATTTTCTAAGGTAATGGGGCAAACTTGGAGATAATAATAAATAAAAACTGTTCACGGCATCAACTGTATTGGAGAGGTTTTACCAAACTCAGAGACTATAACTAGAACTAAAACTAGAACTAGAACTAGAACTAGAACTAGAACTTGAACTAGAACTAGAACTAGAACTTAGAACTAGAACTAGAACTAGAACTAGAACTAGAACTAGAACTAGAACTAGAACTAGAACTAGAGCTAGAACTAGAACTAGAACTAAAACTAGAACTAGAACTAGAACTAGAACTAGAACTTGAACTAGAACTAGAACTAGAACTTAGAACTAGAACTAGAACTAGAACTTGAACTTGAACTAGAACTAGAACTAGAGCTAGAGCTAGAGCTAGAGCTAGAACTAGAACAAGAACTAGAACCAGAACTAATGGTGGAGAGGATGGGAGGGGTGGAGAGAATAGGACGGGAGGGGTGGAGAAAATAGGATGGGAGGGGTGGAGAAGATGGGAGGGATGAATAGGATGGGAGGGGTGGATAGGATGAGAGGAATGGATAGGATGGGAGCCCGGAGAGGGTGGGTAGGATGGGAGGGGTGGATGGCAAGACTGGAAGTTATGAATTATTCTGTCATTTTCACAGATTTTAAACTGGAAAGTTGGCTCCAATATTAGACTAATTTACATATAGGAGACCACCCACTCTACTAAACATCTAAACTTTAAAGAAATTCTTTTTAAAACTTTTAAATAATTAATTGTTTTGGATTTACCTTAATTATATGAATCCTGAATTTGGGGGTTCATATTTTTCCATTCTCAATACCATTTGGGATTAACTAATTAATAAAAAATCGGAAAAAAATAGTTTTAAAATGATAATTCTAAAAATACCGAGTCGAAATATCTTTTTTTTGTGGGGGGGGGGCTTTTTACTGAGTTTCTATAAATATGCAAGGTTATTGGGAAAAAATAGGGTCAATTTTATAAATATTAGAGACAATTAAAGTAAAATTGCTGGCAATTTTTTTAAGTTGGAAAATTATGGGGGCAATTTTAAAAATATTTGGGGCAATTATAAAAAATATTTGGGGCACTTATAAAAATATTTGGGGCAATTGTAAAAAAATATTGGAACAATTATAAAAATATTTGGGGCAATTATAAAAATATTTGGGGCAATTATAAAAATATTTGGGGCAATTATAAAAATATTTGGGGCAATTTATTTTATTTTGGGCCTATGTGTGTCAGTGAAAATTTTACAATATTTTATGTATTTCATTTTTTATTTTTGTAATTTTTTATAATTTTATAATTTCTAAAGCTTTATCAATTGGAGAGAAAATATTTAGTTTTCAAGAAAAATGTTTTTTTCTTTCTTCAAAATAATTTTGTAATATGTTAGATGATATGATATACGTTTAAAATATCAAAGATTTACACAATAATAGGTTACAAAGATATAAGGATTAGAAAATCATGTGTATATCACACAATTTATAGATAGTTAAAAACTTGATATTTATTAATATTATACTAATAATCTGAAATGATTGAGTGATACATATGTATACATGAAGTAATTAGCAAGGTATATCTCAATAGTATTACTTGTATTACTCCGTATCACAGATGGGTATGATGTATAATATTAATATAATGTAAATACTCTCTACACTTTATATAATAAAATATATTTATCAGCTTTGGACCGTATTGTAAACAGATTGTTTTTATATAGAAATGTAACTTTTTCCTTTAAACAATTTAACCATTGTAATTTCAATTCTATGGATATCTCATTCACTCTTAATCTAAGGGTACCATTGTGAATGCCTATAAATCACGTCAACACTCCCTTTAAAGCTAGATTTTTCTGTCTTCATTTAAAGGGACAGACCGGCTATGTAAGGTAGTTCAACTGAGTATATGCAGTGTTTTGGACAAATTTTGTAGGATTCATTTGAGACATATAAAACGTTTCCACGATGTATAATTACTGAGTTTGAAAGTGCATAGTCGACGTTCAAAATCATGGATTTGGGTGGATACGTTTTCAGAATCGGTTTTTTTAGATTATTAAATAACGACGACGAAAAATATAGTAAAAATTGTACAGTAAACCAGTAACATATAAGTACCCTCAGTAATAATTAAAGTTGTCTGAAATTAAATCAATTTCTAGCCTTTGTTCTCCCTAATTAAAGGCAGCGCAATAAACATTTATTCAATTTGAAAGATCATTTTTTTTCAAGAAGAATTCTTTAAATTAAAAAAACAATTCTCAATATTTAGATCTAGTCAAAAAGATAAAAAAGTTAAGTCTTTAAAATTTAAATGGTTTATTAAAATTTTATTAATCATTATAGATTTACAATTTTATTTCAAACCATTAAAGAGGCATATTTTTCGATGATGATCCCTTTAAGTCTGAGCTTATTTCATTTATTTGGTAAAATTGTTTTAAATATCTATATACAGTATACACTGTGCAATCGTTTCATTACAAAGCTATAAAACGAGCTAAATATACTATTTAATGGAACTCAAGGGAGTTGTTCAAAATTCAAAGATTGTATAAAAACCAACCCTTGACCATAGATACACATTTAACCCAACCTAACCCTTGACCATAGATACACATTTAACCCAACCTAACCCTTGACCATAGATACACATTTAACCCAACCTAACCCTTGACCATAGATACACGCTTAACTCAACCTAACCCTTGACCATAGATACACATTTAACTTAACCCCCTTGACCATAGATGCACATTTAACTTAACCCCCTTGTAGATAGATGCACATTTAACTCGACCCAACCCTTGACCATAGATACACATTTAGCCCAACCTAACCTAACCCTTGACCCTAGATACACATTTAACCCAACCTAACCCTTGACCATAGATACACATTTAACTCAACCTAACACTTAACCATAGATACACATTTAACTTAACCCCCTTGACCATAGATGCACATTTAACTCAACCCAACCCTTGACCATAGATACACATTTAACTTAACCCCCTTGACCATAGATGCACATTTAACTCAACCCAACCCTTGACCATAGATACACATTTAACTTAACCCCCTTGACCATAGATGCACATTTAACTCAACCCAACCCTTGACCATAGATACACATTTAACCCAACCTAACCTTTGACCATAGATACACATTTAACCCAACCCAACCCTTGACCGTAGATTGAAGATGTTAGGAACTTTTCCAAAGGATTTTTCCCAAGTGGCAACTTCCCAAATGTGATCGGTCCCCAGCCTATTTTAGCCGCATTGCTCGGCCCCTATTGCAGCTTGCGGCGCCTCAGAGGGCCTATCATAACCTTTAGGAAGTTGCCGTCTGAGAAATTGCACATTTGGGAAGTTGCCACTCGGGAAATTGTCACTTGGGAATATGCCTTTGGGAAAGTACCTAACGCTATATTGAAGGCGTGCACCTAACCCAACCCTTGACAAAATGGTTCAGTTACATTGGGTTTTTCTTTTCCTGTGTTTATTGTGAAATGCTAATTCCTTCCAAGCCTGCACAATGCAACCACTATATATATTCATAGAACGCAAATTGTTTTAAATGAAACCATCCACTACAAATACAACAATTTTTTATGACTTTTTATTACTACTAAGGGACTGAGTTTTTACCACAAACTCACATGTTCTGATTTATAAATCTCTAAAACCTTTGAAAATTCAAAAATCGGCAAAAAAGAATTGAGTTTTTGCCACAAACTCAGATTTTACCCACCCTATTTCTTTGCAACCCGATGTCATAGACCTTTGATATTTCAAACTAAAAATTCTGTTAGAACAAACACTCAAAGTTTGAAATATCAAAGGGTTACATCATCAGGTTCGACGCGAGAACAATATCAGACAAATGGATAAAATAAAGAGTTTTACGAAGTTATACTGCTAATAGAAGTGGTATAGTTTCACTTTATAGAGAACTTATTATTAACATGATTTAAATGTGCATGATACTATTTGAAAGAACAGGAAAGTTCAATTTTGACAAATGCCAATACGCATTGAATTTTATTTTTGCATTTTCTATTTGTGCTAAGATGTATTGTAGCGGGAAAAATGATCGGTTGATCTTTCCTGCGATCAGGGGGTATCATGCCCCCCCCTTTCCCTCCACCCCTTGTACAGACTTTAGAGTTATAACGGTTTTGCCGGTAAGGCAAAAAAGATTAAATTGGATTGTTGGGTAAAATTGGGCCAGGAAGAAAAGAGATAGGAGGAATGATCTAGATGAAGTTGATATGTTTGAAGGTGGGGGTGGTAGCTGTTGTATCTGATCTATTTATAACCATCCATCTAACTCTTTATCTTTCCTCTCTCTGTTATCTGCCAATCAGGTTGTTTAATGAGCACTATGATTCCGATGATTTATTAATGTTTATAATCCACGATCACATAGGTAGAACAAACTCGCTTAAAGTAAGCCAATTGCGACATGACTATAACATTCTGACTTAAGAAGATGGTTATACTTCTAAAAAGTTGGAGGGCAATATAGTTGTTAAGTTATTCACTACTTTTGTTAGTGAATAATTCAAGATATTCCTGAGGAATTCTTGAGAAAATCTTGGGAATAGTTCCAGGGAAATTCCCAGGAATTGCTTCTGAAGACCTTTTTGCTACAAATTTTCTCAGGTTTTTCTGAAGAATTGGTAACAAGAAATTCCCTAGAATTGGTTACAAGAAATTCCTTGGATAGAGTTACGAGAATTTCCTTGGAATGGGTTACAAGAAATTCCTCAGACCTAGTTCCTGGGAATGGGTTACGAGAAATTCCTGGGAAAAGCTGTCGATATTTTCACCGGATTTTCCTGTGAAAGATTCCTGGAATTTCTGCGGATTCCCAGGAAAGATTCCTGGGAATTTCCACGGATTTTCCGCAAAATTGTTACTTGGGTATTATTAATTATTTATTAATTATTAATTATTATTATTACACTTAGAAACTAAAAATACTATACGATCGATGAAAATGAATAATAGTCAGTGGAAGATGGATGCTCAGGATATTCTTCCACCTCTCATCGAAAGGGTTGATTTCCATCTCCCCTTCTCTGGGAACCTTCGCTCCACTCTAGCCTGGATCTTAACCCTAGCTCCCCAGGCTGATCGGGCCAACTCTGCAGAACCCTGCCCTCCGAAATAACAGAGGGCGTGGCTTGGGTTATTTTTAGATTCTGTTTGGCTTGTTCGAATTATCACGTAAACACAACTAAAACCGTGTTTCAGAGTATTGAATGATTCTAATGATGATTTTTATACTCTTTTCTCTCTCTTATCCCAACTTAACAGTAATCCGCTAATTCCTTCCAAAATGTCGTCTTCACCCCTTATTGACATTTGTACCCACTAAACTACATATTCTCCATAGTCTTTTACACGTATTTTATTATATCTGTATCTCTGTTCTGAACTTCTATATCTTGCTGATTCTCTTTCCAATGCTGTGGTCCCCGTAGAACATCTATTCATTACTCAATCTTCCCAATTACTCCAACTCCCGATTTACCAACCCTTTTATCATCCTCACATTCATTGAATCCCAATCCCAACTTCCTCTTTACTTGATATCCATCCCAATTCCCAACCTATTTTATCTATTCCCAATTTATCCCTGTCCAACCTATTCCAAATTCCTAGTCCTCATCCTAATCCCAATCCTTCCAATCCAAACATTGGTTAACATTCATTTGGGATTCTTACAGTTTGGGATTTTACTTATAAAATCATAAAGAAATGTTTAATATTATAGCCGTACTTTTTTACATGACAAATGACAACTAGCAAACAAAATATTATGATTTTTATGATGTATTATTGTTTCATTAATGCCTTTTTAGAAAACCTTTATATACACCAGTTGTATCTGGCGCTTGGATTTCTATCTTTTCTCTACCTGCATGGTTTTAAATGGTTGGCTTGGTTTAGGGGTGGTTATATCCCAAAACATGAATTATTAATTTAATGATGTATCAATTTATCAATTTATCATTCAATTTAGATCTATGTTTGTTTATCTTGTAAATTGTTATTTGCTATTTTTACCCTGAAATCGAACCAGGATTTTAAGTAGTACAAGCCAGACCAGTAAAAAGAACACACACCATCATGTAGTGTTGCTAAGAAATCCCACTAAGCCTCTCGCAATTGGCTTACTTTAAGTTTTAGCTCTTTGGAAAGCCTTAAACAAAAGGAAGCAGATAGTTCAATTTTTGCAAAGACATTTTCTATACACTTTTGCACAGCTGCCTGTAAAGAGAACTTGCACATTTTTAGTTTTCCTTAAATATTAAAAAGTAGATTTCCAAAATGTTCATGTTTAAGCACCAAAAAATAGTTATGTTAAAATTTCAAGGGGGGGCTCATTATGGTCTTTTTTTGAATTAGAGGGTTGATCCCCTATTGATCCTTTGAGCGTTAACTTTCTTAAAAATGTATTATAATCTATTATAATTTTACTATACCAAATACGATAAAATATATAGAAAAATAATATTGACATTATTGAATAAATTTTGTTTCTGTTAAGGTCTGGTGATGTTTCCAAACTTTTGCTTGAAGTTAACCAGGTATAGATTTAACTAACTTAAAAAATAGAATAAATAATTATTCTTAGTGCCTGAGTCCTCAACAATACTGCCTGAATGCCTTATTAACTTTTGCAAATTTGTTTGCAGATTATTAAAGTGGAGCCAAAGGGCTATCTAAGAATTTATCCAATGTTAAAGACTTGTATCACAATAAGGAAATAAAGGTGGGGGTCCCTGGGACTTCCTCTTCCCAGAAAATTTGAGTAAACCAGATCTGACATCAGCCTGAACAGGGTTAAACCACAATTTGATATCATTAGACCCTTTCTAAAAATATCAATATTTTCTAGAGATATACAAAGTTGGAGGTGGAAACTGAAACCTAAATTGAGGTAATTATGTTTTTTCTAAAAATGGGGAAATCTAAAGTAAATTATTTTTTCAATTAAAACATTGTGATAAGGAAACTTTTTTCTTTAGGTTGATAAAGAAACCAATGGGTCCAAGGTGGCCCATTGCTTATATTGTGGAGTAAATTACAAAGACCTTTGTCGACACCTTGTAGAACATCACAAGAAAGAAAAGCTACTGAAATTTAATATATCGGCTGAACCTCAAGACCAGGTTAGTTAACACTTGAATACTAAAAGTCAATTTAAATTAATTTTATTCTTACTGAACAGCTAAACCAATTAGGCTCAAATTTTGTATTATAACTCATCAAATTTACAAATTGGATGATTTTCAACTAATGCCGAATTGTGAAACCACTATATGTTACTTCTTTTGTTAAGACCAAGCTGAAGATGATGTTAAGATGTGAGGGAAGTTACCTCAATAACATTCAGACCCTAAAAGATGGAAGAGGAAAACTAATTGCAGCAAGAAACACCTCTACGAAGTTTGAGGTAAGTGTGAACACATTTGTTCCCAAAGTTATTGACTAGCTCAAAAGTGGAATGAAAAAGTTAATTTTTTCACTTTTTGTTATAATTTTGTTTACTAGTTCAAAACTGGGATGAAAAAGTCAACTTTTTTACGACTTGTTAGTCCAAGTTTTTAATTAGACAAAAACTTAGAATAATTCTAGTTTTAAACTAGTAAACAACAGTTTTTAAGTAGACTTCTTCTAAACTAGTATTGCATCCCAGTTCGATTTGCTGGGTAACGTCCATGATTTAAATGCTTTAATTTTTAGGACTACACCTGCTGTCCTACATGCAAAAGATTTTTCCTGGCTAGGACATACTGGAAACATGCTTTAACACACAAAAGGTAAAGTGTAGTTGGTTAGTAGCTTGACCTGCCTCCTGTTAATTGGACTATTTCATATCTAGTCGTTAAAGTTGTCTTCCTATTCCACAGTTTTTTGTCTCCTTGTATATAAGCTGTTTCTTATAATTGTCAGATGGAGTGCCCGGGTTTATCTTATTTTTCATAATCATAGTTCCTCCCACTTTTAATGCGTAATTGGTATTAAATCATGATTTGTGAAGTGCATGAAATTTGCCGGTGAAATTTTCAAAATCTCAAAATATGCAAACTGGTTATTTTTATTGGTTATTTAGTGATACTCAAGTTCATAATCTGAAGAGTTCCAAGGCCTGGTTAAAAAAAACAAATTAATGGTAAGTCGATTAACCCAGTATTTTAATCAGATTACTTATAACTCTTATTCCAGCTATGATGGGGGGGGGGTTTAGCATAACTCAAAGTATTTGTCTGAGGCTGTTCAAATTCTTTTACTTTTCTAACTAACACTTTAATAAATTTGAATTCTTAAAATCAGCTTCATATCTATATCAAACATGATTCCAAATTGATTGGTAAGCATTCTTCTCAATTATTCAGTTAACAATTGATAGTCTTGAATTGCACATTAAATCACATTGGTAACTTTATGTTGTAATTTGCAAAAAAATTGTCTTCCAATTTACTGAGGTAAACGCCGACTACTATCTAGACTTTAATAGGGAAAATAGAGCCGGGAACTTTTGAATGGTAGATATTGGGATTAATGCTTAATCCACATTTTTTCTTAATCTCCAGATTAAATAATGCTTGTTCTCCTCTTGTTATTAACCCTATTCCTGCTGGGGGGGGGGGTCAAATGGACCCCCCCTGTAGTATTTTTTTTACATAACTCAAAGGGTTGGTCTGAGACTGTTGGAATTTTCTGACTTTTCCTACATACCCAAAGCCCTCTCTTTAGGCCTAAAACTAGGCTTTTATACTAACTGCCTGAGTCCTCAGGCACACTGAAAAATGATAAATTTTATATTTTTGAAACGCCCTTGACCTTGTTATTTCAAATATGCAAAAACCATAACGTGGAGAGCCATTTTAAACACTTTCCGTGCAATCAGAAGCCAAAGAGTTCTGATGTTAACATGATTGAAGCAACTTCGTTCCTTGAGGGTGCTATATCAATGGACACAGAATGTACAGGTAGAAATTTTATAAACACAAAGTTGCTCATAGATACAGGCGCTCTGATTCCATCAGGCGTCTCGATCAGTAAGCAATTTTTATAGATTGTTTGGGGGGGGGGGGAACGTAGGAGAATTGTTACTGTCGGATTTGAATTCAGCAAATGGGGCTAGTTCAAACTCGACGATGGAAACAGTAGGACAGTTAGAAGTTAGGATTAGGTTTAATAATTTGTCAACCGTCTTTTCAGGCTCAGGTGTTGTTTTGAAAAATTTATCCCTGCCAGTTATTATAGGGATAAATTTTTTAACATCAAACAGTCTGAGCCCAATTTTAGACCCGTACAGTGCACAGATTATGCACAGCCCTTCAAACGAGAGTCAGGAGTTGATAGCCAACTTAAATAATAAATCCCGCTCTTTTACATAAACACCCAGAAGGCCTGCTGAAAATCCCCCTTCCCCTGTAAGAAACCCCCCCCCCTCAGGACTTTGCTATCGACAATGAAGGTGCACCTATTCTACTCTTGACCTCAAAACACTTAGTCACAATTCCTAAGAAAACAACTCAGGCACTGGAAGTAAACCTGCCCGTCAACCAAGCTTCACTTATAAATGTGCAACCTCTTGAAGAAGGACTGCTAGACGGTGCTCTGCCTGCTGTGTATCGTCATAAAACTCTACAAAAGATAAGTCAAATGTAATTATGTACACTAATTTGTCAGAACAAGATATTATTATCTCACCCAATCAATTAATAGGCCATGGCTCTATGCTTTTTGAAAACAAATCCAAACCTGATGTAAATGTTGTAAAGAAAGGGGTAAAAGATCCTGTGGTCACAGAAAGAATTTAAGCAGAATTAAAATTGAATGAAAATAAAATTTTGCAAGAAAATCCAAATGTAAAAAAGATGGTGTAATCAATGATAGACGATAATCAGGATATTTTTACTACTGAGGACTGTAAAGTGGGCAAAACTACCTGGGAAACGTTTAAAATTGAATTACTACCTAATGCCCGACCTGTAAATCAAAGAATGAGACTGATTTCGCCATCTCTTAAAGATAATTTGTGCACCCAACTTGATTTATGGTTAAAAAATGAAGTCATAGAACCCAGCTCATCCCCCTGGTCTTCGCCCTTGGTCCCCGTGACCAAGAAGACCGGGGAGACAAGATGGGTTTTGGATTCACACCGGGTCAATGACCTCTCTGTGATGACAGTTTCCCCACCCCTAATATTTCAGAAATTTTAAATTCTTAAGGAAACTCTAGGTATTTCAGTTGTCTCGATGCCTCTAACGCATAACATGCGATAGAGGTAGAGGAGAGCTCCCGCCCCATCACAGCTTTTGCCACTGTTTTCGGCCTGTACCAATTTGCCTGCATGCCATTCGGCCTTAAAAACGCAAGAGCATCATATTGTAGGTTTGTGCAGAGACTAATGGATAATTTAGGAGTTCCTGGGATAGTGGCATACTTAGATGACATGTTGATTCACAGTGGGGATCTAGATATTCATGTTAATTTATTGAATTTAGTTTTCAGTGCAGGAATCAGACTAAATGCTCGTAAAACACATTTATTTCAGGAAGAAGTTGAATATCTCGGTAATCTTGTCAGTGCCGAAGGTGTCAAATTAATACCATCTTATGGTCAGAAAATTACAGAATGGCTGCTGCCACAAACTGGAAAAGATCTGCGTTTTTAGCTTTCACCAATTACTATTGTGATTTTTTACCAGGTTTTGCGAATGTTACGGCTGAGCTAAATAGTGTTAAAAATAATAGGTTGGTTGTATAAATAGAAATGATAAATAATTTTAACACTTTAAAACAGATGTTTGCAGCAGCCCCATGCAGAGCCATACCAGACTTTTCTCCAACTGCTAAACCTGTTATTTTAACAATAGATTTCTCTAAAACTGCAATTGGTGCAGTTTTATCCCAGGAACAGAATAATGTTGAAAGATTTCTAGGTGTTAAAGGGAGAAAATGCAGGAAGTATGAGAGCAATTATCATAGTTCTAAAGGAGAACTTTTAGCTTTACTATATGGCATTACTAAATTTGAACCACTGTTAAGGTTGAATCAGTTAATTGTCGTGACGGACTCCACCACGGTGCTTCATTGGTCAACCACGAAGGACTCCAGCGGGACTATCAGGCGATGGCTAGATTTTATACAACAGTTTAGTTTTAAAGTTATGCATAGAGCAGGTAAAACAAATATTAATGCCGATTTGATCTCCAGAGCTACACTTATGGATGACCCCCCCCTTCTGACAAAGATTCCATTACACAAGGTAACCAGGACATGTTCCCCTTACCTTGGAAGCAATTAAAAATTGGCGACAAGCCCAATTTAATTGATATGCAGCAGGTAAACCTGTCAGAAATCAATAATTGCTCAAGTTCAGAATATTTACCCCTATCATGTAAAGGTAAGATTTGTACCATAGTTCAACCACCTTGGCATTTGTCAGGGGCCCATGCAGAAGAAGGGAGTGGACCCCCCTTAATAGGGACTTTTAAAGGTAAAATCCCGATTGACCAGGTGGACCTAGAGAAAGCACAGAATGAAGACAGTGCACTTCAAATGGTGAAATCCTGGTTCAACATGAAAACAGGTAAAATAAACGAAAACAAAATCGACACCTCTGTTTTCAACACAGTCCATGAGGATGTACTACAACTGTACAAGGTAAGAAAGCAACTCAGACTGACCGACGCAAGCACAAGGAATTCTACCAGGTTAGTATACCTCCTCGAAAATGAGTTCGACTCAAATCCTCAGATGAGAATTGTCATCCCACCCTCGCACAGGTACCAAGCCCCATGCTCCCTGTACATGTCTGTGAACACTGGGGCGTACAACAGACTAAACAACAGGTAAAAGAACATTTTTTTTTGGCCCGGTTGGAGAGCTGATACAGCAGTCTTCGTGACTGAATGCCCTGGGTGTCTTCACAGAGAAGAGGTAAACCTTAAACTAGTAGATCAGCACGACAACGGGAGTTTCAATATGAACGAGGAAATTTGTGTAGATCTCGTAGGCCCCATTACTTTGTCAAATAATAAAAATAAATATATTTTATCTATTCTAGACCAATTTTCTAGATTCGTTGCAGCAGTGCCTCTCCCGGACAAGTCAGCTCGGTCAGTTGTGAACGCGATCATGACCAACTGGATTAGCCTGTATTGAGCGCCTGCAATGATTAGGATGAATCAAGGAAAAGAATTTGATAATGCTTTACTTAAAAACCTGCTGAACAGTTTAGATGTAAATATTAAATTTGGTTTCAGTCACAATCATCAATCTAACCCTGTTGAAAGATTTCACAGAACTTTGTGGGCACTTTTGAAAGCAAAAAAGGCAAATGGGGAAAACGATTGGGAGAAGAGCCTTCCAACATTGATATTGGCTTACAATGCAACCCAACATTATTCTACAAATTCCTCCCCTGCTAGAATTTTTCTTGGAAGAGAATTAAACATCCCTCATTTGTCTTTGTTGCCAAAATTCGTTCGAAATAATAAACCCTCCCCCCACTCAGTTGAAGAACAATTAGATTACATCCTTGATCTTATGAGAGCTTCAGATGACGTTAGGATCAGGAGACAGTTTCGGTCTTATGAAAAACCGCAGGATGAAGTATGTGTAGGGGACAGGGTGTATTGTGCTGCCCTCCCCCCCCCCCAGGGCAACTCCCGAAAATTGCAGCTCCAGAGGTAGGGTCCTGTGATGGTTTCAAAAATCATCAATAACTCGATGGTTGAAGTGAAGGAGTATGAGGTGAAGAATCCATGGACCTACGTTGCACACCGTTCCAAGATAAGATTGACAAAGAAAATGGGACAAAAAGATGTTAATCCTCTATTTAAACTCCCCAGCAGAAAAGTTGTCAGAATTTGAGCTTCCAGCAAGACAACCCGATGCCGAAATTATTGACAAATTTCATTCTCAGAGCTCAGAAATTCATCACTGGGGGAGGGATCATGGCAGCAGCATCTCGTCAGAGCCCCCTGTAATTCCTCAAAACTTGTCAGGCTTGAGCATTGCAGCAAGTTCAGAAGACAGTGAAAATGACCCCTTCCAGTCGTTTGTCCAGTCACCTGGCTCAGCTCAGTCCAGTGGTAGCAGCCCCGAGGAATTATTTGATAATCATTTCCAAGTAGAAAGTGAGCTGCTTGATGAGTTGCTACAAGACTCACCAGCAGAAGATGACAGGGTTACGGGGTCGGCAGCCAACTTTTTCCCAGAGCCAGAACCTGATAAAACTCCAGAATCAAGAAGACCAGAGAATGAAAACAATGATGAACCAGGGGAGGGGGATGTTGAACCTTTGGAAATAAACACCCCTGCCAGAGAACAAGAAGAACTGGAAACTAGGGGAGGGAGGGAAATATCAGAGGAAATAAATATCCCTTCACCCTGAACTGCTCAGGCAACAAGGCCCCCTGATAATGCTGAGGAGTCAAGGCCGTTAGATGGCAGCACCACTACTGAAGCAACCAGAAGGAGGTCCAGTAGGAGATCAATCCCTACAGACAGATACAGCACGGAGTTCAAGTTACTAGAAACCCCCAAATCCAAAAGAGGAGCGAGATCATCAATAGCACCATCCCTGAAGTCACTGAAGGCAGCGCTCAAGTTGAGCTGGGCTCAGAGGCCGGACTCTACATCACCATTGAGAAGAAGGAGCAAATCAAGAGAGAGTTCTGGTTTCACCAGGACAAGGGCTGCATCCCTAGAGAGGATGCAGACAGGGAGTATTAAAATTAGTAGTAGTGCAAGGAGTAGTATCAGGACTAAGTATAGAGTAGCAAACAAGAGTAGTTATGTACAAGGAGCAGATGAGAGTAGTTGGAGTGACACAGAGGATGAAGCAGATAGGATTAGTAACAAAGTTAAGGAAGGAATTAATACAATTTCAAGTCAAAAATCTAAAATTGCAAAAGTGAAAAATTCTGTACCACTCAACCCTGGGCAAGGGGCGTGGGTATATTTAGTTGAAGAACCTTGGCAAGTCAGTGGGAATGATTTCATTTTTTCCAATCTTGTTTAACACTGTTGTTGAAAAGAATATTTTTGCCTCAAAATTTTCCCCAAGGGTAGGAGTGTTGCGTTTACCTGCAATTTACATGATTAACCATAATAAGGATATCTTTGTTCAGATGAAGAAGGGCGAGAGCGTGGGGAAGCTGGTCAGCCTGATGGCGAAGTACGAGAGCAAGCAGCCCGCCATTAAGGGAGAAGAAGCAAAGGAGTAAGCCAGTTGCTGTTTGCAGGCATGCTGGCGGTGCTGGGAGTGCAGGTTTTGGCCAAGGACGAGTACAAAGTGGAGGCCTAAGACTGCTCCCAACCAATGAACATCAAGATGTTCGACTGCGTGGCCCACTGCAGGTTCAACCCAGAAGTTGAAGGGGTGCCATAGAAGATTTCAAACCTGCAACACGTGAATTCCCAGAAGGTGAGTGTTAACAAGTGCCAAGTAACCTCTCACCGTAACATGTACTATTGTGGCCTCTGGTCATATAGTAAGCCAATTCTTAGTGCAGAGCAAGAGCAAACAATGGTGATCACAGCCCAATCTTGCGCTGAGATGGCACGCTCTCGTCAATTTGTGACTCCCCAGGGACGGAAAACAGAGACAATAGTGGTCCCTGGACAGACTTACATCATGGAGTTCTCAGCAGGGTTCCAAACCACGTCAAACTCCAAAATAAAATGCCAGGGTACAGATATCTTGATTGATGGGTTAATCCAGAAGGGCATAGTTACACATATGGAGTAAATGATACAGATCAAGACAGAGGTGTTCTCGGTAGAGGGGTCGGAGATAAGAGCGATGTCATCTTCAGAGCTTCTAGCCTGCAATCCGAGAGGCCCATTGCAGGGTTGTGTGGGAGCGTTACATACTTATGCATGGAGCCAACAAGCGGATAGCTTTACCTACAAGAAAATTAGAGAAGTACAGGGATTGCTGGCTCCATACTATTTTGCATCAATGGAAAACGAGCTCTTCTACGAACTGAAAGGGGGATATGTATTACCTATACCATGTGGCGTTCTCCATGAATGTAAAAGACATTGTTTTAGTGAGATCATCAGCGATGGCAGATGAATCCAAAATTGAGAGAATCTGGGCTCAAGACGTGAGTTACGCGGCCGAAATCAGATTGCTATCCCTGTTTTTAAGGTTCAAGCTTGAGGTGGTAGAAGGGCGTAAAGATGCACTTGGTAAATCAGTAGTTTGTGCACCTAACGTGAAGGAGCCTGGCTTAGCAGCTCCACACAGAGTGGAAAATGATACTTTTCTGTTCCACAGCTCAGATGTTATCTACCAGTATACCTGTAAAAAAGTGTTTGTTGAACTAGTGGAGTCGGAGTTTTGCTACCAGGGTGCTCCAATAAAGCAAGTGGGCAAGTACAAGTTCATGAAATTAGAGAACAGAATGCTCCAAGAGGATTCTCCTAGGGAGCCCTGTATCCAGAATTTCCCTCACGTTCTGCGAGGAATAGACAGTTGAATTAGATTTGGTCCAAAAGTGAAAGAACTGTAGAGTTTGTAGAGCTGGGACCGTGGGATTATTTCTTGGTAAAAATCTTGGGACCAATATGGACTGGAGTAACTTTCATAGGGATTTGCGGAGGGATAATTACTGCAGTACAACATGGAGCTTGGGTTGCAAGATCCGGGGTCAGAGTCTGCAAATCTTGTAAGAAGACTGAGTCTGATGAGCAATGGAGAACCGCACAGCTACTGATTGATCTCATGGGAGACTCACAGTCAATGCCTATGAACAATAGGAGGGCTCCACCCCCAGAAGTAAGATACACCTCAAGGAATGGGAACAAGGAGGAGAAGGTGGAGCTGGATCCATCACTGAACCGTCTCTGATCGCTGAAAAGATCAGGGAGGCAGGTAGCGGGAAAAATGATCTGTTGATCTTTCCTGCAATCAGGGGGTATCAGGCCCCCCCCCTTCCCTCCACCCCTTACAGACTTAAGAGTTATAACGGTTTTAGTTGTGTTTACGTGATTATTCGAACAAGCCAAACAGAATCTAAAAATAACCCAAGCCACGCCGTCCGTTATTTCGGAAGGCGAAGTGCAGCAGAGTCGGCCCGATCAGCCAGGGGAGCTAGGGTTAAGTTCCAGGCTAGGGTGGAGCGAAGGTTCCCAGAGACGGGGTAGTTGGAAATCAACCCTTTCGATGAGAGGTGGAAGAATATCCTGAGCATCCATCTTCCACTGACTATGATCGTATAGTATTTTTAGTTTCTGTTTGCATAATAATAATAATAAAAAATTGTAAAACCATCTCTCGGAATATTTGATAATTGAGTTGTTGCCTTGAATTTTTAGTATATACTAGAGTATACTGCCATTTTCGCCCTTTTTTTATAATTTTAGCTTCTAATTGTTGCTTTAAAAGTCGCAATCTTAAATCATTCTCTAATTTTTGCAGATTTTTTATTTAAATTGGCACTTTAAAAAAATGTCCATATTCCTTCCATGAGGCTATGTTGGTTGTCATAAAAAATTGGGCCCGATCGGTTCAGCAGTTTGACATTTTTTTGGATACAAACCAGCAGACAGACAAGCAAAGTAGAGATATAGATTGAAGTAAATACGTTTGAGCTTACACTTTGTAAACTCACAAATCTAATCGTTGTGATATCAACGTTATGGAGTCAAACATTATAGAAACCGAACGTATAGAAACCCTTAGGTAAAGCAGCAAGGCATATTTTGCGGGAGAATATTTTTTTATAAGCTACAATGTTTTTTGTAAAACATTGTAGCTTATCATTATCAATATTATTATTTTTATTTTTTTTAACCTACCACCCTAGACACTATACAACTAACTAAATAATTATGTACATTTGTACTGCTCTCTATTGCGTTTAAGGTCCCCCAGAGTTTTTTATTTACTGAAATCATAAATGCCTGTATGATTCATATAAAAAATATTCTCCCGCAAATACGCCTTATTGCTATACCTAGCTCGGTTTCTACATTTCAACGTTATCGGACATGTACACTGTACAGCTCTATTACAGGGCAAAATATAAACATATTTCCATTTTCCTAAATAAATAAACATAAAAGTATATTTATAGTTTTGTTGTCCTTCCCCCATCTGGTGAGAATGGTCGTAAAATCAATTAACAGTTTTAATACCAACATCGGGGATAGAAGTTAGGCACAAATATTAAAACATTTTAATTATTAGTTTTAATAAAAGAATGAATTAACAAAAATAGAAAACATGGCTGGCGGCAGATGGGAAATTGCTTTGCAACATTTTATTTTTTCTTATTTTCTTCTTTTAACTTGTAGTGTTTTCGACCGTTCTAGATTTTTCTCTAAACCTATAAAGGTCTGAATCTATGTATAGCCTGGTTGAGGGCCCCTAGAAAACCTATAATGGTCTGAATCTATGTATAGCCTGGTTGAGGGCCCCTAGAAAACCTAGACGAACTTTATCAAAACGGTTGTTTTTGGAAAAAAGTTACATGAAACTTTATTGAATGTTGTCTTACATGAAGTTTAACAGTTGTGGGGGAGTTAAAACTCCTTGATATTTTCTTAAAAACTATGCAATGATAAGAACAGATGCCTTTCAGGTCGGTTTCCTCTCTTCGTTAAAGATCGTTAACGAAGGGGTCGTCGTTAACGATCGTTAACGAAGGGTCGTCGTTAAGGATCGTTAACGAAGGGTCGTCGTTAAGGATCGTTAACGAAGGTTGTCGTTAACGATCGTTAACGAAGGGTCGTCGTTAACGATCGTTAACGAAGGTCCGTCGTTAACGATCGTTAACGAAGGTCCGTCGTTAACGATCGTTAACAAAACGACGAATTTTATAAAAACGATCGTTTGAAAAACGATCGTTTTTAAAAACGAGCGTTTTGAAAAACGATCGTTTTAAAAACGACCATTTTTTAAAAAACGAACTTTTTAAAAAACGATCGTTTTTAAAAACGATCGTTTCGTTTTCGATTTTTAATCGTCGTTATCATAACGAAACGATCGTTTTTCTGAAAAATGAAAACGTTAACATCCCTAGTTGCAACTTGCAATGCATGTTTATAGGGTTAAGGGACAGTAAGCGAAATTTCAAGTGAACCATCATGCAAAGATGCCATGATGCCCAATTTACAACAGTTCACGTAAAAACTTTGCCTGATCATCGAGGCCAGAGAACTCTTTGTGTTTATCTCTCAAATAGAGTTCGATAGGGATTAAGGAAGAAAATTTACTGAGTTATTATCTTTTTAAGAAAGAAAAATTACGATATTTTCCATATTGGTAATCCAATGAAAAGCTTTAGGCAGTAACGTTGTGAATCGGATATGTCAAGGATTTAATGCAAGGAAAGTTATTTCAGAAGTGTACGCATCTTTTATGCTGCAGTTTACTGTCTCTGGGTTGTAATGTAAACACAAGATAGATGTCACAGCCTGACATGGGATCCATCTTTCACATAAATAATAATGAAATATTCTGGTCATAGGAAATTATTATGTGAATTATCAAAATCTTCAAAATTCAATGCTTTTAACCTCCTCGTATACTAGACGAACACTGATGCATCTATTCTTGTTTACTAATTCCGCCCAGAGAGAACTGGTTTCAATATGTACGCAGAGAATACGCAACAGCAATTAACTTTCCTTGCATTACATTCTTGGGATATGTAACACTTTAAAGGGAGGGTCATTTGTTCGGGAGTTCGGTATTAATCCCATGGACAACTTCCCAAACTTAACGAGTGATCTTCGCCGATAGTCCGTTAGAAGCGGCAGATTCCCAAAGGTTAGACTAGGCCCTCTGAGGTGCCGAAGCCAGCAATGTGACCGAGCACTGCTGCTAGGATTGGCTAGGGGACCGAGCACTGCGGCTAGGACAGACCTGGAAAGTTGCAGTTGTGATTGTTGCACATTTGGGAAGTTGCCATATGGGAAAATACCCTTGGGAAGAATCATAACTCAGCTGAGAGGAACATAAACGTTTTAAATTTCTAAGAAATGAACATATAAACGGTCTCGACACGCGTAAAATCAAAAATAGAGGAGCTACGAGGTCACAACGTTGAAGAAGTAACTTCGAATGAATTTTACCTTTTCCCTCTAGTTTACAGCATTCGTGGCGTGACGAATGCAGTTTTCATCTTTGTCTAATGTGATCGAAGAAAGGAAATTCTTCTTTAGATGTGATATAAATACAATATTCTACCAATAGATCATCCATAAGAGTAAAGAAGATTTATTTTATAAAAGCTTTTATTTACAGCACTCCTGTATGCCGCGTCCATTAGCGCCTGATCCAATCAGGGTTCAGTCATGTGTTTGTTGTCTATTCTGAACCAGTAGAAATAGTAAGGCGGTAACATCTATCTTTCTATCTATCTCATTATTTAATTAGAGCATACATGAATACAAGAATACAAGAATACAACAATACAACAATACAAGAATGCAAGAATACAAGAATACAAGAATGCAAGAATACAAGAATACAAGAATACAAGAATACAAGAATACAAGAATACAAGAATACAAGAATACAAGAATACAAGAATACAAGATTACAAGAATACAAGAATACAAGAATACAAGAATACTAGAATACAAGAATACAAGAATACAAGAATACAAGAATACAAGAATACAAGAATACAAGATAACAAGATTACAATGGGAAAGAGAATTCCTAAACTTTAGAATTATCATATCTTGACTTTGATGCATTATTATTTGTCTTAATTTCCTTGTAATAAATCTTTAAAAAATCCATCTTTTTGTTCTGATTTGTCGCTTTGAAAAGCTTTGAGATTAATCTAATATAAACTGGTTTTGTTGTTGCGTATAACTATTATTATAAAAGGGAGAATTAGATTACTGTTTACACCTAAACGTAGATTTAAAAAGATGAATACATTAGTTGATACCAGATAGTTATCAGATCATCTTTGATTTTTTTTAACAAAGTGGGAGAAAAACTAGAAATTTGTTGACGGAAGAAAGTCGGCTTCATAACTAAACATTATTTACTCTGTTTACCTGTCTAAAGCACTGTTAAAATAACTAAATATTATTTACTCTTTTAACCTGTCTAAAGCACTAATAAAGTAACTAAATTTTATTTACTCTGTTAACCTGTCTAAAGCACTGATAAAATAACAAAACATTATATACTCTTTTAACCTGTCTAAAGCACTGATAAAATAACAAAACATTATATACTCTTTTAACCTGTTTAAAGCACTGATAAAATAACTAAATATTATTTACTCTGTTAGCCTGTCTAAAGCACTGTTTAGATAACTACAAATTATTCAAAGCAATGTTAAAATAATGAAACATTTTTTACTACTCTGTTACTATGTATAAAGCACTGATAAAAAAAACATTATTTATGAAAACATTTTATTTCGGATTTTTATTCACATAGATTATAATAGAATTCTAAATACTGAATAGTAAACATTAATATATATTTATATATATTCTGATATGAATAACAGTGATTTTGCGCAGAGCCAAAAATGGAAAATCATAATTTTTGAAGTTTTAAAAACTTCCAAAGATGTGGCTTAATATAAACCTTTTTCTTCATACATCGACATAAAAGCTTTTAACGCATATATAGAAGATTAAGGAATAGAAGGAATAAATACAGTTAATTTGACCTTTAAAAAAAATATGTAAAGAATTTGAAAAAAGGATATTAGTCAGAACTTTGATTGATTTTGGATAATAATCTAAAGATTGTGAATTTTGTATTATTTTGAGACATTTAAGTTTCAGGTTTGTTATTTACAGTGGACAGACTAAATATTTCAGAACTCGCATAACAGTGATTAAACACGCTCTGATTATGCAAATATTTTTTAATAAGCTATATTTACATTAATATCATATAAATTACACATATGCATACTTAATTAACATAATTTTACAGGTAAACATTATGTTCAATCCTACACCAAGGGCCAGGGAGGGGGGGGGGGTGCATTATTCTTGCTATGTCATAGGAATTCGGTTACGGGCTATTTTTAGATTTTCAAAAGATTTTTTGATTTCACCCTTTGATATTCTAACCGTCCTGTGACTGTACCTTACCTTACCCATGAAATTTAAAATTTTAAGATTTGATCTTAATTATAATGTCGAAAAAGTGAAGTAGTTTAATAAGCCGGTTATAAGGTTTAAAAAGAAAAATCCACATTGACCCCCAACCGGGGCTAGGGTAATCTGAATATCTTGAGCTTGTAAAAAGATTTTTGTGTACAGCCTATATTTCAATTATGTAAAGAACTAAGTCTTTGCCACAAATTCAGATTTTCCAATTCCTTAATCTTTGTAGCTAAATGTCGTAGACCTGAGATATTTTAAACTATGGATTCCGTTAAATCAAATAAGTTTGAAGGTTTACAACATCAGGTTGCAAAGATAAAGGGATTTGAGTTTGTGGCAACGACTCACCTCTCTTTTCAAAACTGTCTTGAAGATTTTTTATAATTTTTTCAATATATATTTTTGCATTTATATATATTTATTGTAGTGTAGATTAAGTTAATGTCTATCCCTGTTTTACAAACTATTTCAAGCTTAGATGATTAAACACAACGGATACAAATACTAGAAATTTATTACAAAATATCCGAAAAACTCCGAACGTTTGATAGGCTTAGGAAAGGAGAGGGGGGAGGAGGGGGGGGGGGCTGGAAATGTGGAAGACAGCCTTTTTTAAGTTTTTCTGTTTATTTGTTTCAATGAAAAACTAATAATATTGTAATCAAAGAAACTGATTTTCGCCACATACTTTAATTTTCTAATTCTTGTTGATGATATTTTAGACCTTTGACATTGCGATAAAATCCGCTAGATATATCAAATGTTTAGACTACAACGTGTTGTTCAAGATACTAAAAGTTTACACTATTATCAGATTGCATGTATAGAGGAATTAAGGTTCGCGGCAAGTGATCATAGTTCCTTGTATGAAAATAAACTTGATCGCAAAATCAAATTTTTTTTTCCTTTTTTGTATTATTTACGGATAGATTAATGCATAATGAAACTTTTTAAAAACAAATATTAAGTTTAAATACATAGTTTTCACCTTTTAAATGAATAGACAACAAATTGTTCTTTTAATGTGTGTCTTGAAAGTTTAAAAAGTAAAAATTTTCATTTTAAACTTTTTAAAAACTTGTAAACTATAGTTAAGTAAATATATTGCCAACTGTCAACTACCTTTTCAACTTAAAAATAGTTGCTTTTTATTAGATATTTTAAATATTTTATATAATATTTTGTTAACCTTGAAATTCAAAAGATGTAGAAACACGCTTGGTTTTTAATGTTCTTTTATCTCACATCAAACTATTGTTTACAGTGCAAACCAGAAAACTATGGAATAAATGTTATCATTTTTCTTTTACCTTTGCTTTACTGTAAAATTAAATAAAAAAGTTAAACTGTGTACTCAAAAAAATTTGTGACTAAAATATTTGCAAAAAATTTAAAAATTCGATTTTCGAAATTAAGTCATTCCAGGGTTTGCCAGTTTGTGATTAAATGATTCAGTCGATCAGGATTACAGAGAGCAGAAGAAAAAAGATAAACGTCTCTAATCCTGAAACAAAAATGTGACATCAATAACCTAAAATTATCATTTCTTTAAAGAACTCGGATTTTGATTTTAAAACTATTATTTTGGTTAGATTTTGGCCCTGAAGGATTAAAAGGACTAAGATAATATTACACAATTAATTCAAAACAGACATCAGGGTTCATCATCGGCTGGGTTGAAAACAATGAATCTTAAATAATTTAAACTTTAAATTTGAAAAAAACTCTTTATTTCGTGAACACTATTTTAGTTAAATCAGTTCACAATAAAAACTAAAGGGTTACCAAAAAAGTATATGAGACTTGTAAAACAACCTAAATTGTAAAAATATAATTGTCTGATTTGGAAAGAAGGATCGAAACAAATTTACAGTTAAAATTAACCTCGAACATTGGGAACAAGACGGAATAAACTGCGTACAGTCGTCTCTGAAGTCTCATCCTTTTTGGATAACCCTATACTAGACTGTCTCGGGATTCCTAATTTTCTGCCATTTTTCCACCTCAGAAATTGACAGAAATATTAAACGATTTGCCTTGATTCAAATTTATTTGACATGAAAACTGTTCATCATCTCAATTTAAAAGAAGCAGAGAAGGTATATTTGACATGAAAACTGTTCATTATCTCAATTTAAACGAAGCAGAGAAGGTATTTTGACATGAAAACTGTTCATTATCTCAATTTAAAAGAAACAGAGAAGGTATATTACATTTTGTAAAGCTCGTAAGTAACACTCTTTGTCATTTATTGAATAGCAAAGACGATTACCACGTCGCTCCTTTAGATTTCCATATTTCTTTTGCAAAAAAAAAGAAATATAGTTTTTGCCTGAATTTTCTTATCACTATATCTTAGCCGCCTGACGACAGGGGGTTGCAAAAATATAGGGATTTGAAGTTTTTTTTGGTAAATACTCAATTATTGACCTTAAAATTCTTGGTTTAAACCTACTTTGTGAAGTTGGCGCCGAGTTTAAAACTCGTCGATCGGTGGTCGGCGGTTTTTTAGACCTTGGGACGGTCGGAGATTTGTTTGAAACCATCCAGTAGGGGTTCTCAGTGTTGTGGGAGAAGGTTGGATCATAGGGTAGTTGAGAGAACTCGTAGTCCGTGAGGATGAGGTAGGGATCAGGAGTAGTTCTGTCATCATGAGTAGAATATTCTGAATTAACAAGACAAAGTTGTATTATTAAAGTTAATACAATGATAGGAAGACGACATTATAGCAATACTTTAGTGTATTTGATGGCTCAATTTACAACGATACTCTTTAAATCTTCGTTTGCCGTAAAAATGGTAAGAAATAGCCTTTTTTCTGTCTGAAAATTGATATCCAACTCTGGTTTCTTAATGATTGATGGAGCAGAGACAATGAAGAAAATTGTAAAAATTGTAACAGTTTTGTAGAAAGAAAAACTACGATATTTCCTATTTCCTCAGATGAAGGTATAAAGGGTAGCGCTGTGAATTAAAGATGCGTCTCTTTTAAGGTGAATTTTTGTTGGCAGTCCCTTTAAGATAAAAAAGTTTATTTAGATAGTAATACTATTTTGATAAAGGAATTGCGTCTTTGCCTCAAATTCTTTGTAATCTTTGTTGAAAACCTTTGTTATTTCAAACTTTGATATTTTGATCCAACAGAATTCATAGTTTGAAATATCTAAGGTTTATAATATTGGGTTGCAAAGATATTGGGAGTAGAAACCAGAGTTTGTGGGAAAGACTCAATTCCTTTTACCAAAAACTGGTCTGCAGTATGTTTCCTACTTTGGCTCTAATTTCAATCTTGTCTAATCATTTATAATCAAATAACAATAGTCTTTACTTTAAATCAATTTTCATCTATTTAATGTAGATTTTTCGTATGTTATTTTAAGCCCTCATTGTGCTCTGCTTCGAAAGATAGATAGATAGAACATAGAAGATAATGAGAAGGATAGATAGATAGGAAGAAAAATACTATTAAGAGATTAATACAAAATAAAAGATATAGAGATAGATAGAGGTATATATAAAACTGTAATTAATAACAGAAAATTGATAGATAGATAGAAAATAGAAGAACAGTAATTGAGAACAGATTGCAAATAGATATATAGAGGTATATAAAAATTGTAATTAATAACAGATAATAGATAGAAAGATAGAAAATAGAAGAACAGTAATTGAGAACAGATTGCAAATAGATATATAGAGGTATATAAAAATTGTAATTAATAACAGATAATAGATAGAAAGATAGAAAATAGAAGAACAGTAATTGATTACAAATAGATAGAAAGACAGAAAAGTATAGTAATTAAGAACAGATTACAGTATTAAAGTATTTATATATATAAAATAGTAGAGTAGTAATAGAGAACAGATAACAGATAGATAGAAGAACAGTAATTGAGAACCTATTACAGATAGATAGTTAGTTAGATAGAAAATTGAAAAACATTCAAGTACAGATAATGGATAGACAATTAGAAAATAGAAGAACAGTAATTGAGAACCTATTACAGATAGATAGTTAGTTAGATAGAAAATTGAAAAACATTCAAGTACAGATAATGGATAGACAATTAGAAAATAGAAGAAATAGTATTAATGATAGACTTTTAGATTGGAAACGAAGAGATATAAGTAGAAAACTAAAGAAAAATCAAAAACACGAATAATTAATGTAAAAGATTATGTTCAGAATTGGAACTGTTTAGGAGTAAGTCTCTCCCATCACACTTGTTTGGTATTCCATTAGCGCCTGATCCAATCAGGGTTCAGTCATGTGTTTGGTGTCTATTATGATTTAATGGTCTCACGCTCTCAAGCTTAAATTTTTGAGAATTTTGCCAATTACTTCTAAAAAACCAAAGCTAACAACAAGTGCTTTACAGTGCTAAAATGTACACGTAAAGGGCTACAGAAAAGCATAAGTGAGTTAGAGCGGTAAAATCTAAGCTTAGGGCGTTGCGACACTTCAAAATCAACCCTGTCTTTAAAATTGATGAGACTGTTTATAAGCAGGCTGAATCTATGTGATCTCATTATCCAATTAGAGATGAATCCTTATATCGGCGCTATCAGTAAATTGAAATATTTACTTCTACTGAAACTATAGTGTTAGCTCTGAGCCGCTGACCCCTATTACATAAAATACACGGGTTTGTCCGTTCATAATAATGATGAAAAAAGGAAAAAAAGACCAAACAATAAAAAGAATAGTTAGATGAAAATGAGAAGATAGACAGATAGCTAAGTATGATGGAGGATTAAAACAAAAAGCTTAGAGCCAGTATTTGAGAGTTTTAATTTATCATTCTTAGTGTCGAGCTCTTCAGGAAAAAAAAAGTTTTAACAATTCAAGCAAATCTCAGAATATATTTATTTAACTTGTAAACATTAGAAATATCCTTATTGAATTAAAATTGATTATTTTAAGCATCATTTTAAACATTTTAAGTCTTAACGTGTCGAAAACTTATGAAGAAATATTTCTTTAAACCATGCAGCATTTGAAATAGTACTTTATTTTTGGGCCTCATTGGGTTTGATATCGTACGTTTTGTTTGTTTTTCTTGTCATGCTTCAATACCAGTACTCATTAAATATATTTACTAACACTTTAATATTTTTAATATTTTAAAATAGATTTTGAGTTTAGTGTCGTCTTAACAATTTAAAGAAAAGAGTTCAAGGATAAGTATCGAAAATTAAGTATATTTTTTTTGTATCTTTTTATGACAGTAATTTTTCAATGGCCACCAACTAAATCCTTTGCTAACTGTATTCTTTTTGTAAAATGAACCTTTTAACACAACACCAACAAAATAAGAATTAAGGAATTAAGTCTTTCCCACAAATTCTGAATTTCTAATTCCTATATCTTTGCAACCCAATGTTATAGACCACAGATTTTTCAAACTATGAATTATGTTAGAGCAAATAATCTAGGTTTGAAATATTGATGGGTTACAACATCAGGTTGCAAAAATATGGGAATAAGAAAACTTCAGTTTGTGGCAAAGACCCAATTCCTTTTGCAGACGAAACATTTTTCAGGTATGTTACCTCTCTATAAGTGTTAAGTTTTAGGCCATTTTTAATATTGAAAATATTACCTTTTTGTAAAATTAAGTCTGCTGTTTATATACTCTGTGTAATTGTGTTTACGTTTAGTAGTAAGGAGAATATGCAAGTTTACCGAGTTTTTATATTTTTCTATATCTAGCTGCATCATAAACTTTTATCATTTAGTGTCCAGTTACAGGATACATTTGATACAATATACAGGATACACAGGATACATTGGATACATGATACAGGATACACTGGATACACTGGATACAGGATATTAATACATGATACAGGATACACTGGATACATATTACAGGATATATAGAATACTGAAGATTTAATACAGGATAAAATACACGATACACGATGGAGAATATTGGATATAGGATACTGAAGATTTGATACAAGATGCAGGATACAAGTTACAGGACACAGGATACACAATACACGATACGATTACATGATGCATAATACAAAACACACGATACAAGATCCAGATACATGATTCAGAACGCACGATACAATTCCATGATACAGGATACATGAAACAGAACACCGATACAAGATGTAGATACATGATACATGATACAGAACACACGATACAATTCCACGATACAAGATACATGATACATAAAACACGATACATGATACAGAATAGATGATAAAGGTTAGAAGATACATGAAACACGATACACATTATACAGGATACACAGGATACATGACTCGACAAAGTATATTTAAAAAGTTAGAACTAGTTTATTTTTAAAGAAATAAATAAAGCAATGTTTAAGGTTTGCTCACAGACTTAATTGCCATGCGGACAAATATTGCAGTTTGTTCTGTGTACTGCAATTTTTTGTTTGTTTATAAAAATACCGGTTTCTGGAGATCCCATAATCTCCCCTTGTAATTCCTGTTTTTGATGAATCACAGTTTTATTTTCTGAAATTAATTTTGTTTTCTATCTGGGTTCTATCAGCTTTTTAGGTTTCATAAAATCCTTTTTCAGTCTTTTAACAACGTTGTTGATAAAAGCATTAATTCATTTATACATTTACTAAATGACTAAAAAGAATTTAATTGCCTCCATGGCTTTAAAAGTTTTTAAATACAGGGGGACCCATTAAAAAGAAACTACAATCAAAAATAATTAGTTTTCAGGTACCTGGATAAACAATTTGCTTTATATCAACATAGAAATTTGCTTAAATGTCGTCCCTCTTATCCACATTTTACGAGTCCCATTGTAAACAAATTTTCTTTCTTTATCTGTCATATTCTCTTGATTTTTCTACATATGTGAGAAAAATTATCTCTGCTTTGCGTATTTTCTCCTTTTAATTCATCCCAATCTTGGGTTTGTTGAAATTTTATCCACAACCCCAGCTTTAAAAATTGTCGTAAAAAGACGCCACTTTTTCGTATTTACAAATTCTAGAACTTTTCAGCATCATAGGTTACCTCGCTCTGAGTTGAGATAAATGATTGCATCTACGGAATCTCCTTTGATATTCATCTCATTCCTAGCTTTACACGTGTACAGTCCAGAATCCTGAAGTACGTACAACTTTAGAGCTAGTCCTATATTCTGAAATATGTACACGTATACAGTCCTATATTTTGAAATATGTACACGTGTACAGTCCTGAATTCTGAAATATGTACAACTTTAGAGTCCAATATCCTGAAATATGTACACCTGTACAGTCCTGAATCCTAAAATATGTACAACTTTAGATTCCTATATCCTGAAATATGTAAACTTGTATTGTCCTTAATGCTAAAATACGTGCAACTTGAAATATGTACACCTATAGACCACCAAAAAAGTTCATACACAACTTTTCTTAGGACTTTTTTCCGCAGCCTTAAATTACTGAGTTCAAGTTCAGACTTTTTTTTCTAGGTTTTTCTTTTCCTCGGATTTATTTTCTTTATGAGATCTTATTTCCTGAGACTTTTTTTGGCAGACCCCATACTATTTTAGGAAAAAAGTCCCAGCAGTCCAAAACACAGGACTTTATTTCAAGTGACATTTTTTCCAAGGACTTGAGAAAATTCTGACTTTTTTCCAAAGTTTTTATTCCGGATTTTTTTCCAGCAACTTTTTTCCCAGGACTTTCTTACATAGATTCCAAACCTTTGGGTAAAATGGTGTTAATCTACAACTCTTAATCTTGACGGATCAGTAACATTTTGTATAGTACATTTTCGTACAGTAACATTTCGTCTAAGTTCATTTTCGAGTAGTACACTTTACATGTAACATTTGTCTAGGTAACATATAGATAACATTCTGTCTAGGTAACATTTCGTATAGCTAACACCTGGGGTATATGTAAAAAAAATCAAGTATAAGCTATTTAATAAGCTATTGAACATATTTTTTTCTTTTTTACCGAATTATTATCCATCAGATTTCAGGTATTCTTGATCAGGCAGGATGCCACACTGTTCAGTCAGAAATTTAATGTTACGCACAGATCCACTGATAAACAGTCTTTATGATAATTGTTAACAACAATGATAGCATCCTTACCCTGACGAGTATACACACTTAAGTCTTATCAGAGAGACATAGTTTGGTTTGGTTTGGTTGAAAATGTTGTAATTTGGCGGATTTTCTCTGCAAACTATCTACATTCTTTTGTGGATAAATGTATACAAAAAATTACCTTACGAAAAATTACCTACTCAAAATGTTAGCCAGATGAAATGTTATCTAGACAAAGTGTACTATACAAAATCCTACTGACGAAAATGTTCTATACGAAACGTTACTGATCCATCTTGATATCCA
The DNA here is from genome assembly GCF_000591075.1 of Eurytemora carolleeae. Taxonomy (NCBI): domain Eukaryota; kingdom Metazoa; phylum Arthropoda; class Copepoda; order Calanoida; family Temoridae; genus Eurytemora; species Eurytemora carolleeae. Next base: position 35,361 of record NW_019397080.1, read on the forward strand.
CTCTGAAAACTTTTAAATTTGAGAGTATCACTTCAAGGATATCTTAGAGGGATTAAATAGATCCGTAGATCTGAACAACCTTAGGATAAGTAGTTTTAATCTATATTTTACCTGATTTGTATAATTATAGATTGTGAGAACAGATTTAGTTTTGTAGTCTGTAGAGTGGAAATCCTCTTTTATAAACCTACATTATCAATAATCAACAAATTACTTGGTTTAAGGTGGGCTTAAGTCTATAAAGATAGAGATAATCTTTCTTAAAAATTTAAAATTCTTTATAGTAGTAAGATATTCTTAAAATGTATATTTTGTTTGACCAAAAGATCGGCCATGAAAAGGCCAATTTAAAAAACGAACTCCGGAATTTTTTATTAATGGTCATCATTTAATATAAATCAATTAAGGTGCTGTAGACGTCATTTCAAGTGATCCTTCCATTTGTAAAATTGCATGTTCAATTCACAACAGTTTCCTTTAAATATAACTATTCCCTTGTAGTAGAGAGTTTTGACTGCTTCAAAAAAGGTGTATTGTTTAAACAGGAACTCCTTTAAACCTTTGAATGGCCAAGAGTGACTAAATTATTCCTATTTCTCCAGAAACACTGGTTGGGGAGCACATTTATATTTTAAAAACATTAACATTCACTTTCATACAGTGAAACCCTTAATAAAGAATACATCGAAAGAATTCATCAAATGTCGTATTCTTCACTTTCTGATAATGGAATGTTGCAGATATTTAGTTTTTTAATCAAATGATTATATGGAACTCTTTAAAACTGTTCCCGCATATTCATGGCTATTTATTTATTTTCGCAAATACTGAAATTTACGTAATAAAGTATAAAACTCATTGAAAAATTGTCAAGACGACATTTGATCAATTCTTCCGATGTATTCGTTATTAAGGGGTTAACTGTAGGTCACTTGAAATAACACAGTCTTTTTCATAAATTATTTATCAAAACCTACAAATTAATTAATTATTTCAGAAAAATCAAAAATATCTGAGATTGTGTGACTAAAACTTTATCTTTATCGACCTGCAATTAAAATTTCAATTTTCACAACTAATATTTCCCGTTGTAGGGTTATAAAGTTACTTTATCGCCCTACAACATAAATAGATATTACCTTCCCCCTGTTTCAATCGGATCATAAGGAGGATCCCGTTTTACCCAGGATATCTCAGCTCGGGGAAAGGATTCTATTTCACACTCTAATCCAATAGTTTTCCCTAGAACACCTCGGATATGCTGGTTCGGTACTGTAACAATAGGCCTAAAATAGAAAATACATTTTTATATTCTCTCCCGGCTGGAGACCATTTTAAACTACAGGGAGAACATTTTAAACTACAGGGAGAACATTTTAAACTACAGGGAGAACATTTTAAACTACAGGGAGACTTTAATTTGTACAAACAAATATTTTTTTTTACTTTTTTTAAATCAAAAAATTTGTTTGCTCTAAATTTTAATATTTGTCAACCAAAAACTCTACACAAACTGATGTAGTTTTGTGTAAAAACAATGCAAATTCTAGTTTTGTATTCACCCTGTATACTATAAAAGAAACTATTAGGAAAAATATTCCACTTTAAGCAGAGATGTGCATTTGATAGTAAAGAGTTGAACAATACGTTTATTACATTATTTGGTTACTCAGCACTTTTCAAACACTCAGACCGTTGAAAACTGAAAAATCATGATATTTAATTTTTTTAGCGGAGAACATTGAAAAATTCTTTTAAATCTACATTAAAATCCCTCTGATCTCAACCTGCCACAGATCACCTGACAATCCCTTTCCTTCCAATTAACTCCCTACCTATCCAAAAACATATCTTGATATTCAGTATCGTTAATTAACTTCGGGCCAACCACTTAAAACAACCAACCCTGGTTAGGCGGGTCCAAACTGCATAGCAAATTGTGATTGTGCTTGTTTGTAATACCTCATGCTTTGTATGAATAAAATCTCTTAAACCAGTTTACATTTTTTTTGAGTAGGTTCTTCTGAAAGACACAGAACGGTGGACTAAAAATACGATATTTAAGTAATCTTGACTGTATTTACTGTAGCTTACACATTAATTTGTTAAGTAATAAGGGTCTCTTAACACTAATAAAGTCAATTGTTTCATGTTCTAAAAACTATAACTTGAGTCTAACGATTCCAGAGCTAACTCCTTAAGTCGACTCCAAGAGCTGAGAGCTGTAGATCGTGTGACACAAGCTGTTGTCAGGTGATTCAGAAGTTGGGTCTAAGATTGAGCCTTATACCTAAGTCTAAGGAATTAAGACTCGAGCCGATGCTTTTAGATAGCGGGCTTTGATCTACCAGATTTTGTAGTTTGAAATATCAAAAGTCTACGAAAAAGATAAAGGGAATTAGAAAATCAGAGTTTGGTGCAAAAACAATTGTTCCTCCTGTTTAACCTGAATTTGACATCTAGTTGTATTCTTCTGCTGACTGCTGGAGGATGTCCATTACTAGCTATACATAGATACCCACCAGCCATTTCACGGGTTATCTAGACAACAATTATTATATTTATATCACTAAGTTGGGAACCCAGCGTTGCCCCAGGTACCCATAGTTACTCCCGCCGTTTACCCGCTCTTCGTCGTAAATTACGATTGTAGTTTTTTTTTCCTACAGAAGTCAACCCACTCAACTTAGAATCTCAAAACCAAGCTAAGAACATTCCCGTGGTTCTCCCGAATTCCCAATCAAAATTTCCTAAGTTATGATCGAACATCCAAAAAATATATGAACTCCTAGTTAAAAATAAACAGCTGTATCTACTCTTTAATACAGTAAGCAGACCTTTTTAAATAAACTATATAAAAGAGAATTTTAATCATGGTCTGTATAACCGAAAAATGTAAATTCAATATTTTTCTTGTTTGTTTTTTGCTTTGCAAATTTATTAAAAAGATACAGATGAAGTTTTTGGAATGGATACAGTAAGTTTTGCTTGATCTAATGTTAGATAAAGAGCACCTTAAAAATCATTCTTAACTTTGTCCATTCTCTGCACGCTGGACAGAACTAGATAGACCCTTTAAACGGATATATGTTCCATCAATGAGATTTATAAATACATTTTTTTTAATATTTACTAACGTTTTCTTTTTTTCCCCATACTTAATGTACAGTGGGAACCAGAAATAAATAGTCCTAATGAACGCAGGAATTGTACAATTAACAGTATATTAAACACTGTACACAGCTTAATAAGGAATTTACAGACCACAAGTATAACTATTTGGTTATTATCAAGGATTACTAATATGTCGTCATTCTATTTCCCAATTTTCTGGTTCTCACTGTTTACATTTTATAAACCTTTTGTAGATGAAGATCAGCTCCCTCTACCCTCACAGCTCTTTGTTTAGTTCCATCCTTCTTGTTCAGAGTTGTAATTTTCTCCCTGGTATTCTCCCTTTGCCAGAATACCATTGGAGCAGGTTCTCCCCTTGCCTCACATTCTAGTCTAGCTACACCACCCTCGATAACAGTGCTCGGACCCCTGGATACAATTTAGAAATATATATTTAGTAGAACCCCTAAAGAGACTATTTAGAAATATGTATTTAGTAGAACCCCTAAAGGGACTATTTATAAATATATATTTAGTAGAACCCCTAAAGGGACTATTTATAAATATATATTTAGTAGAACCCCTAAAGGGACTATTTAGAAATATATATTTAGTAGAACCCCTAAAGGGACTATTTAGAAATATATATTTAGTAGAACGCTTAAAGGGACTATTTAGAAATATATATTTAGTAGAACCCCTAAAAGGACCATTTAAAAATATGTTTTTAGTAGAAACCCTAAAGGGACTATTTAGAAATATATATTTAGTAGAACCACTAAAGGGACTATTTAGAAATATATATTTAGTAGAACCCCTAAAAGGACCATTTAGAAATATATATATTTAGTAGAACTCCTTAAGGGACTATTTAGAAATATATATTTAGTAGAACTCCTAAAGGGACTATTTAGAAATATATCTTTAGTAAAACCACTAAAGGGACTATTTAGAAATATATATTTAGTAGAACTCCTAAAGGGACTATTTAGAAATATATATTTAGTAAAACTACTAAAGGGACTATTTAGAAATATATATTTAGTAAAACCCCTAAAGGGACTATTTAGAAATATATATTTAGTAGAACCCCTAAAGGGACTATTTAGAAATATATATTTAGTAGAACTCCTAAAGGGACTATTTAGAAATATATATTTAGTAGAACCCCTAAAGGGACAAGGTAAGCGTAAGTTCTAAGCTTTGAATTAGATTTATTTCTAATTTATGCAAAAGTGACCTTAACACAGTTCTTGGCAGAAATTTATTTTCCATTGCAAATGATTGTTCTGTAAATCTTTCTGATCTTAGTAAAATGTTAGTTAAGAAACAAATGAAACATTTTGATGTCCCATAGGACCAGGCATGGAAAGAACTTTTAAATACAAGAACGAATAATTTATATGTTCAAGGATTGGATGATTACGTAATAACTGAAATGATAAATATGCTATGTAATGAGTAATGATCAATGTCGCCTATTTGTACATTATTTTGTATTTTTCTTTTGTAAAAAAATAATAATTTCAAGGGACTCCATTTCACAGAAACCACAATTCAAAATGTTCAGTTTTCCAAATTATGAACATTAATATCTAATTTATATTTGTTCAGACAAAGTTTTTAAGGGTATTGTTGTGAATCGAGCTTTGCTTTGCCCCTTAAAACTACAGATAAAATATAATAATAATAAAATAATAATACAGGATATAAATAAGAGCACAGAGATCGAAACTTTTGAACATCGTTAATCTTGAACATTTGATCTCGATATCCAATATGGGCAATTTTACTTTAAAGGAAGTGTTAGCGAAAAATTAAATGGGATACAGGCTTACGGCGAAAAATAGGCGCTTTTGATCGCTACTAATCTTTTGATTGCAACATTCAACATTTAGATAGATAGAAGTTAGATTAGTAGCGATCAAAAGCGCTTATTTTTCGCCGAAAGCCTAACCCTCTTTCATTTTCAGAGAACGCTTCCTTTAAGAATCAATGTTTATTCTCTTTGTTTTAATTAACGCTTCAGTGTATAACTACACAGCAGAATATATCTCCAGATTAACAAAATATTGAGATCAAGTATTTTATAAGCATTTGATTCCTAATATCAGATTCACTGAAACCATCACGAAATTAAAAACATTTTTTTTCCTACTAAATTGTGATAATTAAAATATTAACCCAGGAACAATATGAAATTTTTTTAAAATTACCAATTCTTTGATTAAACTTACAAAAAAACATGATAAATTTTTTTTTTGATTTTTTACTAAAATCAAAAATCGGAGGGAGGTCGATTTTTAATTTTTTCAAAACATGTCGATATTTTGTCTAAAGTTGCGCCTCTAATCACTGAATAATGCCAATGCCTGGTCGTTGCTTGCACTATAGTGAATTATTATTTAAAATGTCATTTTCAAACTATAAATAACAAAAAAGAAAAAGAAAAAATTATAGAAAAATTTGTGACTTGCCAATTCCATCAATCTATAAATATATTCATGCTGTCCAGTCTTAATTTATTAATCTACATATTCATGTTTATACCTGATATCAACAATATCTGGGGTTATCACTACATCTAGATATCCCATCTTGAACAGCATTGGATCTGTATTAAGCTGACACATATATGGTCCAGTATCTTCCAACTGTGCTTCAGCAATGTGTAAACTCCATTTACGTCGACTCTCATCATGGGATACGGACACTCTGAAGAATAAAACTGGATGTTGGAACAATTCATTGGAAGACATTTTATAGACAGGACATTTCAAAGATAAGACATTTCATAAATAGGACTTTTAATAGATAGGGCATTTCTTAGATAAGGCTTTTTATAGACATTTCAAAAACAATGTTATTTCTACAATAGAAAAATAAATGCTTTCTTTGAAATATCCTAACTATGATATGTCCTATCCTTCATCAAGGAAATGTCCTATAAATGAATTTTCTGATCTATAAAGTGTCCATTTATGAAATAAATCTTTTTAATATTCCACCTCAAATTAAAAAAAAATTGACATAACCAATTATGCACTGTACAAATCATTTTTTGCATCGGACATTGTATAATGAAAACGATGAAGAAAGCTATAAAAATAGTATATCTTCTTCAGGACATTCATTTTTGATATGATTTCATAAATAATGTACCATGTGTTCCAATTACCTGTTATCATGTGTTATAACATGTGTTCCAATTACCAGTTATTATGTATTATAACATGTGTACCAATTACCTGTTATTATGTGTTACAACATGAGTTCCAATAACGTGTTATTATGTGTTACAACATGAGTTCCAATTACTTGTTATTATTTTTTATAACATGTGTACCAATTACCTGTTATTATGTGTTATAACATGTGTTCCAATTACCTGTTATTATGTGTTATAACATGTGTTCCAATTACCTGTTATTATGTGTTATAACATGTGTTCCAATTACCTGTTATTATGTGTTATAACATGTGTTCCAATTACCTGTTATTATGTGTTATAACATGTGTTCCAATTACCTGTTATTATGTGTTATAACATGTGTACCAATTACCTCTTATTATGTGTTGTAACATGTGTTCCACTTACCTGTTATTATGTGTTATAACATGTGTTCCACTTACGTGTTATTATGTGTTATAACATGTGTTCCAATTACTTGTTATTATGTGTTATAACGTGTGTTCCAATTACCTACTATTATGTATTATAGCATGTGTTCCACTTACCTGTTATTATGTGTTATAACATGTGTTCCAATTACCTGAATTGCTTTAGTGTTCGCCTTAACCCAGCCAACTCTGTATCCCTATATATAGATATATATATGTAGATAACCAAGCTAAGAACATTCCGTGGTTCTCCCGAGTTCAAATTTGAGAGAAATCAGTCAAGGGGTTTATGAGTTATGATCGAACATACATAGATTATTTTCAAGGCAGAGGACTTAATTAAACCCAGGAGTTATCAAATTCAAAGAGATTCAATCTCATTCTTTTGTGGGTAACCTAAATACAGAATTGCAAAAGGAGATGTAAAATAACCTAAACCTAAATATGTATTTGTTTAAAACAGAAGTTTGGAGATCAGGAGAAATCAGGAATAAAAAATGGTTCGTAATAGATAAAATAATAGAATAATAATATTGAATTAATTTATTCAAAAAAAAACTATTTATATTCCAATAAAAAACTTACATGTATATCTGACACTGTGCATGTAAACGTAGCATCCCGTCCTACTTCTACAGTTATATTCCTTATTTCATCCACAAACCTTGGTTTCATTCCTTCACCTAGATATTAATATTCATCCCTTGGTTTCATCCTACACATAGATATTAATATTCATCCCTTGGTTTCATCCCTACACATAGATATTAATATTCATCCCTTGGTTTCATCCCTACATATAGATATTAATATTCATCCTTTGGTTTAATCACTTTTCCTACACATAGATATTAATATTCATCCCTTGGTTTCATCCCTACACATAGATATTAATATTCATCCCTTGGTTTCATCCCTACATATAGATATTAATATTCATCCTTTGGTTTAATCACTTTTCTAGATATCAATATTTATCACTTGGTTTCATCCATTTATCTATATATCAATGTTCATCCCTTGGATTCATCTCTTCATATAGACATCAATGATCATCCCTTGGTTTCATCCATTTATCTAGATATCAATATTCATCCCTTGGATTCATCTCTTCATATAGATATCAATGATCATCCCTTGGTTTCATCCCTTCAATAAGATGTTAATGATCATCCCTTGGTTTCATCCCTTCACCTAGATATCAATATTCATCCCTTGGATTCATCTCTTCCTATAGATATCAATGATCATCCCTTGGTTTCATCCCTTCACCTAGATATTAATATTCATCCCTTAATTCATCTCTACACAAACAATGCACATCATTCATAATTTTTAGTTTAGTTGAATAATTTTGAAGACTTAGATACGAACGTCTTTATATATTTCTATATGTAAACTTACATATATATGTAATGTATATTATATATATATATATGTAATGTATATTATATATATATATATGTAATGTATATTATATATATATATATATGTAATGTATATTATATATATATATGTAATGTATATTATATATATATGTAATGTATATTATATATATATATATGTAATGTATATTATATATATATATATATGTAATGTATATTATATAAACAAGCTCTACTCAGACGAACGTCTTTATATATTTCTATATGTAAACTTACATATATATGTAATGTATATTATATATATATATATGTAATGTATATTATATATATATATATATGTAATGTATATTATATAAACAAGCTCTACTCAGGAAAATAAAACGCTTTATTTACTTGGCTTCATGTTTATTCCAAAAGTAGATAAATTATCATAACTGCAAATTTTATTCAATATGTTTACCCATAAAATCCATTCAAGACAAACCTTTTATATCATGAAAAATACAATTTCATTTATCCTGTATAGTACAGAATACAGAGTAGAAGAAGAACAAACATATATTTGTGATAAAAACACAGAAGAATAGTAGTTGCACGACTCATTAAGTTTTTAAAAAGGAAAGTATACACAAATTAAAACACAGATTAGAGAGAACAGTACAAACAGATTGGAGAGAATAGTACACAGATTAAAGATAACAGTACACACAATTATAGACAACAGTACACAGGTTAGAGAGAACAGTACAGAGAGTAGAAAGAACAGTACACACAGATTAGAGAGATTAGTACACAGATTAAAGATAACATACACAGATAGGGATGTTAACGTTTTCATTTTTCAGAAAAACGATCGTTTCGTTATGAAAACGACGACGAAAAATCGAAAACGAAACGATCGTTTTTCAAAACGATCCTTTTCCAAAACGATCGTTTTTATAAAATTCGTCGTTTCGTTAACGATCGTTAACTACGAACCTTCGTTAACGATCGTTAACGACGACCCTTCGTTAACGATCGTTAACGTCGACCCCTTCGTTAACGATCGTTAACTAAGAAAGGAAACCGAACTGAAGGGCATCTGTACTTATCATTAAGTATTTTTTAAGAAAATATCAAGGAGATTTAACTCCCCCACAACTGTTAAACTTCATGTAAGAGGACATTCAACCGTTTTGATAAATTTCGTCGTTTCTTTAACGATCGTTAACCACGACCCTTCGTTAACGATCGTTAACATAATTGTCAATAGAATTAAAAAAAACAATCGTATATAAAACGGTCGCAAATCGTTTTAACAAAAACGATAGTTTTCAAGAACGATCGCTATTCGTTTTCTAAAAGTTCAAAACGAGTGGGTCGTTTTTAAAAAGATCGTTTTTTCCGAAAACGAAACGATCGTTTTTGAAAACGAAACAAAAAACGATTAACAACCCTATACACAGAGTAGAGAAAACAGTACACAGATTACATAGATCAGTACACAGATTAGAGAGATCAGTACACAGATTAGAGAGATCAGTACACAGATTAGAGAGATAAGTACACATATTAGAGAGAACAGTACACAGATTAGAGAGAACAGTACACACAGGTTTGAGAGAAAAGTACACAGATCAGATTAGAGATAACAGTACACATATTAGAGAGAACAGTACACAGATTAGAGAGAACAGTACACACAGGTTTGAGAGAAAAGTACACAGATTAGGGGAACAGTACACAGATTAAATGGATCACTACACACAGATTTGAGAGAACTGTGCACAGATGAGAGAGAACAGCACACACAGATTAGAGAGAAAAGTACACAGATTAGATGGAACAGTACACATAGATTAGAGAGAACAATATATACAGATTAGAGAGAACAATATATACAGATTAGAGAGAACAGTACACAGATTCAACAGAACAGTACACAGATTAGAGAGAACAGTACTCAGATTTAGAGAACACTATATACAGATTAGAGAGAACAGTACACAGATTAGAGAGAACAATATATACAGATTAGAGAGAACAGTATATTTACAGATTAGAGAGAACAATATATATAGATTAGAGAGAACAATATATTTACAGATTAGAGAGAACAATATATACAGATTAGAAAAAAACAATACATACAGATAAGAGAAAATAATACACGGATTAGAGAGAACAATATATATATATATATATATAGATTAAGNTCCGAACTTTAAATAAAAAGCAAAAAAGTAAAAAAGAACCAGTTTTAATCTTAAAGCTTTTTAGGCCATAATATTTTATATTTTATAATTCTTCTTTATAAAACAAAAATCCCCCCTAACCTCCACACACTGGGATAATTACTAACTCCCTGATATCTACGTGGGATAATGATTATAGAACAGTAGGTTAATATATTTATCTGAAATATACGTATGTGTATATATTTAATGTTTTGTGAACTTTAAGTGAGAAACAGAAAACAGTGGAATTATCGTCTTCTTCTGTTTGGTTTTAAATATGACATGTCGCCAAGGACATGAAATTACCAACTTAACTTTTTCTAAAAAATTGGACTTTTGGACAAAAAGGAAGAACACAGACGGAATATATTCCATAGTTTTCTGCTTCTCACTGTATTAAGAGGAATGTTTAGAAATGTGTATTTGTAAATAGGTTTCTTGGAGTTCTAAATCATCTATTTAGATATTTCAATTTAATACGATCCATGGTTTTAATCAGGATTTTTTAGAGTCACAGAGATTGGATTTAATGAACATCGAGAAGTAATCCAAATATGTCTTCTTAGTTGTTCTACTTCTTGATCTTGATTTAATCCTACTTCTGGCTATTTTTGTCAAGATATTTGATGCATTTAACAACAACTTTTTATGATTTAATTTGTCTAACCTTTTGTAATAAAGACAAGAAAAAGAAGAAGCGGAGTCAAGGTCGTCTTCATTCTGATTCCCCAGTATAGTTTAATACAAATCCAAACCCAGGAACACCTGGAAATAAAGACAACTTTTACGTTTTAGAGTGACATAAATGATGCACAACAATAGGTACCTATACATAAATTATATATGTATCTATATAATAAAACAAAACATTTGTATATATATATATATGTTGCCTGTAGCCGGCCAAACGACTGGACCGATTGGGGTGAATTTTTTGTGGACACTCAGGGGTGGCAGGGGGGTGTTAAAGGCTAAAAAATTCGATTTTTTTCCCCAAAATTTGTTACTTATTTAAAAAAAAAATTACCATGGGGAACCGGCGGCCCTTCAGCTAGTAATATAGATAATGTTATATTATTCTTTTTTTAACTTAAATTTAATAAATAATTAGGTAACTCTATAGCTCTCAGAACAGGACATAAATCGAAGAGATATTTAAACTATCGCTACATTTTGTAATTTAAATTACTTTAAAAGTCCCTTAGAATTATAATACAAATAATAATAATACGTAGAGGAGTAGAAGGATTTATCGTTCAAATGTTCTAATCCCTAAATCTTTGCTATTTGATCTAACAGAATTCAAAGTATTGAATATCAAACATTGGGTTGCAAATATATAAGGATTTGAAAATCAGAGTTTGTGGTAAGAACTCAGTTCTTTTACCCAGAATCAGATACTTACAGTACAGTACAGTACAGTACTGTACAGTACAGTACAGTACAGTTCTTTTACCCAGAATCAGATACTTACAGTACAGTACAGTACAGTACAGTACTGTACAGTACAGTACAGTACAGTTCTTTTACCCAGAATCAGATACTGTACAGTACAGTTCTTTTACCCAGAATCAGATACTTACAGTACAGTACAGTACAGTACTGTACAGTACAGTACAGTACAGTACAGTACAGTACAGTACAGTACAGTACAGTACAGTACAGTACAGTACAGTACAGTAAAGTACAGTACTGTACAGTACAGTACAGTACAGTACAGTACAGTACTGTACTGTACAGTACAGTACAGTTCTTTTACCCAGAATCAGATACTTACGTCAATGTTTGTACAAGGTATATATATATATATATTCATCAGGGGGTAAAGAATAGAAGGGAGATATAACTGATGCGGTTCGCCTTATCATATAATTATACATGCTTTGCAGATGGGTACTCCATTTGAATAAGAAATATTTTTAAAATTACCGCGTATACAATAACCTATTCTAAATATTTCTTATACAAATGAAGTACCGTCTGCAAAACATGTATCACATAGAGTAATAAAACTCCATGATGTATAATCATATGGTAGGGCGAACCGCGTCAGTTATATCTCCCTTCTATTCTTTACTCCCTGCTATTCCTCTAGCTAAACAAGACTAATAGGGTTGAAAATATTTGCCGTGTACAGTACGGTGTAGGGTTTATTGGGCTCACCCCACTCTAAATATTGCATTATCCGAGTCGGTACAATATGTACTGGATATGCATTCAGTCATTATCGTCCAGTCTGAACTACCCAGTGTAGAGTCGACCCAGCACATTTTATGCAACAAATGTAGACTGGCAAGATCAATACATTGGAACAATTTGTGTTGTAACAAATGATATTCACCAACCTATACATGGAGCCGAATTTTATCATGAAATCAAAAAGAAACTGATCAATTACTCGACACAAACTCTACTTTTCTAATCTCTATACATTCAAATTGAAGTTCTATTTAAATCTTTCATAATTTGAACTATAGTCACTTAAAAGAGGAAAAATTATAAACTGATCCAGTACAATTTTGATGAAATTTTTTTGTTTAGAATAAGTCTACATTAAAAACGAAACCTCTTTTTGAAGAGCTCAAAGCAAATAAATTATGTGTACAGGATTGGGCTTTTTATGATTCAGGTCAGCAATATATATCTTCAATATTTTCTATATCAAAGATCAAACTCTGGTTTACCCCGGAGTAAGGTGGGAGGAGAGAAGAGATTCTCCGATGGTTAATCCTCAAGTAATTGGCGGCAGTTTCTCCCAGGTAAACTCTTCTCTCATTGGTCCAAAAGAAAACAAAGTAGCGGCAAAGAATTGCAAATATTTTTGCAATGAGCTGGAATTTGAAGATTATTAGCAGGAACATGTGAATGGTCTAGTTTTTACGAGGATTTTCAGATTGCAATATTGAACCCGGGGCCGGACCCAGTGAGATAACCACGGTTACTATTCATGAGTCCAGAGCTAGGTAAAACAAGGGTATTTTGTTAAATATAAATAACCATTACTGGATGAAACTAAGATAATTTTCAAGCAAATCTTGAGCTCTTACAAGAACTGTGTAGAATGATAAACAACATAATTGAATTACACGACACAACTTTTTTCTTGGAGGGATGGGGGGGGGGAGGGGCATTAATGACGTATTTCATATAAAGATGTAATTTTAATTCCTGTCTAATTCGCAAATTTTTTACAGCATTTTCTGAACAAATATATAAAAAGGTAAGATCATCTTAAAATCGTTGAGTCCATGATAAGTTCATCTTTAAAACTACTTCAGCAAAAAATTGTCTCTTAAAATATGTAAATTTTTAGTAAATATACACATAATGAAAAATAGTTTAAGAACAACACTTTGTTTACTTCAATGCAAAAATAGTTTAGCAGAGTTAACTAATGCATTTTAAACTGTATAAACTGTAAGCCACGTTTTGCTGGTAAAATTCTATTATTGAAATAAGTTTTGTACCATATACATATTATTAATCATTACAAGTCTTTTAGAGCACTTCGCGCCCTATTTTCTATCAAAACATTTAGCTTTTAAATGTTGCTTTTTGATAATTATGCAATAAACAAAGAGAATAGAATATATATTAGAGGGGAATTTACCAGAAAAAGTGTAAAACGGCCATTTTGTTGTACTGTTTCCATTCTGCAGCTGTACCTCACATATTTATACTATATAACCTTTTGGGCCCTGGAATATCATTTATAGAAAATCTAAAATTAATGTTAAAAGAAAACTAAATTATGAAATAGACTGGTTTCATAATTGACCAATGATCATTTTACATAGACTCTATGCCTTTCACTTTACAAACGATGATTTTTTTTCACCTAAATCATTATAAAGTTTATTTAACAGCTTTAAAAAATTCGAAATTGAAATGAATAGTCTAGGGAACATACTGTATTAATGTTCTCTACTGCATATAATTTGTGAACATTTACATGATTTGTACACTTTGAACTCCCTTTCAGGCTGAAAGGGACTGAAAAAATTCATACCGAAAATTCCCCTCTAATATATATTCTATTCTCTATGGCAATAAACAAATATTTTCGCTGATTTTTTTTGTTTAGATAGATGCAGTTTATAAAATAGAAAATGTCGACATTTCTTTGAAATTAGAAAAATCCATAAACCTTCTCTGGGGTTATATAAGTTTCTCCAAAAAAGTGGGCCCGATTGTTTCAGCCGTTTTGTCACCAGTCACCAGAACTCCAACCAATGGCAGTGCAGTATTATTGTCACGTGTCTGTATCACGTGACCAGTATACTGCACTGCCATTGCAGGGAGTTCTGGTCACGTGATACTGACGTATATCTTACGTATATACGTTTTGGTATAATTTTGACACAGTTTTATATCGATTTCTCGAGACAGGAACATCAGATAGATGTCTTATAGGTATCGTTCAACACCTGCAAGATTCTCAGGTTTCAGCCAATACCCCATTTAATTTTTCCTTTACCGTCTCTTTCAGATAAAAACTAGAAGAACTTATTCATGTCAATCAACGTACACAAACGCTAAATGAATACCTGAGGTTTAATTTTGGCGTTGATTGCTTGAATGCATATAATGTTATTTAATTGAGATTATAAAACCAGAATCTGTTTGCTTTGAGAGAAATAAAACTGTTTGATAGTTCGTATATAAACCTTAACCTTGGAAATTTTATCTAATTTTTACTTTAATCCTGTGCATGTTCTAAACCGTTAACTTAATCCTTCACTTTTAAATAACATTTTACATAAAAATCCTTTTTTAATCCTTTGATTTAGGCCTTTCATTAAACCTTACAACTATTGGCTCTGGACTGTAAATAAATTATTCTTTAAAACCTTTAATCTTTAAAACCTTTAATCTTTAAAACCTTTTGATCTTTAAAACCTTTAATCTTTAAAACCTTTAATCTTGAAAACCTTTTGATCTTTAAAACCTGTAATCTTTAAAACCTTTAATCATTAAAACCCATAGAGAATAGAATATATATTAGCGGGGAATTTAAAGAATCTCTCGGTATGAATTTTTTCAGTCCCTTTCAGCCTGAAAGGGAGTTCAAAGTGTACAAATCATGTAAATGATCACAAATTATATGCAGTAGAGTAATTTAATACAGTATGTTCCCTAGACTATTAATTTCAATTTCGAATTTTTTAAAGCTGTTAAATAAACTTTATAATGTATTAGGTGAATAAAAAACATCATTTGATTCATAGTTATATAACGGAAAATCATTGTTTGTAAAGTGAAAGGCTTAGAGTCTATGTGAAATGATCATTGGTCAATTTTGAAACCAGCCTATTTCATAATTTGGTTTTCTTTTAACATTAATTTTAGATTTTCTATAAAATGATATTCCAGGGCCCAAAAGGTTATATAGCATAAATATGTGAAGTACACCTGCAGTATGGAAACAGTACAACAAAATGGCCGTTTTACACTTTTTTCTAGTAAATTCCCCTCTAATATATATTCTATTCTCTTTGTTAAAACCTTTAATTTTTTAAAACCTTTCTTCCTTAAAACGTTTTATATCAATGAAACCTTCATAATAAAGCTTAATATTTTACTTTAATTCTTTGTTTTATTAAATACATTCCGAACTTTAAATAAAAAGCAAAAAAGTAAAAAAGAACCAGTTTTAATCTTAATTTTTTTCTTTAAATTTGAAAGGACAGTAAAATGTCACAAAGGACCACAAAGTTGTACAAAGAATCACGCAAAACTTTAAGTGTTATACTTTCTTTGTATTTCTTTATGGAGAGGGGGGGGGGGCATACTTAAAGACATACAGAAACAAAATTGAATTACCTGCATACTATTCAGTAGACAAGGCATAATATAAAAGTTTACATCACAATAAATTTTGGTTGGTAATAAAAACTTTAGTTTTATATTTGGCCGGCTAGCAACATTCCTAAACTGTTTCTCATCAATTTTAAATCTCGACAAGATGTAAAAAACTGAAAAATTCTAATTCTTCTCCAGAATTTCCCGGGATAAAAATAGGATCGGACGATGAGTTTAAAATCGTCTTTAATCCGGCGAAAAAAATATTTGTTTAATAACCAGATCAAATATCATAAGTTTATTAAAATGTCGTCTTCCAATTTCACACTATTATGGTTCTCAAATTGTACACTTGATGAGAATAAGAAATTATCAAATATTACCAAACTTTTTAAAAGGAACTGATACTCTTTTTTAGACCATATATCTTATCTGATAAGAATAAAAACAATATACACTGGTTACGCGGGTCCAAACTGCATAGTAAATTGTGATTCATCATTTGTAATATCTCATGCTTTGTATTTTAATAAAACTATGAAAAAATATGAAATATGAAAAGATCTAAGAAGATTTTGATGATGTCCCTCGATCAGCATGCCTGAATATTGACATCTGCCAATGCCTAAAGGGACAGACCGGCTATGTAAGGTAGTTAAACTGAGTATGCAATATTGCGGAAAATAAGAACAATATAATGATGAAAAAGGAACTAATTAATTTTAACTTCGATTTAATGACAAATTTCTGACTATATTTTTCATCGTCGGTTTTTAATAAAAAAAAAGATTCTGAAAACGTACCCACACAAATTCATGATTTTGAACGTCGACTTTGCGCTCAAGCTCAGTAATTATACTTCTTGGAAACGTTTTATATGTCTCAAATGAATCCTAAAGAATTGTTCCACAAAACTGCATACTCATTTTAACTACCTTACATAGCCGGTCTGTCCCTTTAATCATCTTTAAAAATACAAACATCTCAAAGTTAAAAAATTTATTCAAGTTTCAACATTCAACATAACAACTTCATGGTTTACCATCTGGCGTATCCATATCCATAAGCTCTGGGGTATCCATATCCGTAGGCATAAGCACTGGGATATCCATATCCATAAGCACTGGGGTATCCATATCCATAAGCAGAGTAATAAGCATCAGCCTCGGGTTCAGCATCAGCGGACCTCTTGCCTCTAAGTCCCTGGGGAGATCTGGCCTCGAAGGAGGTAGCGTGACCGTATCCATAGGGAGCATATCCATATCCAGCATAAGCATAGGGAGCATAGGCATAGGGAGCATATCCGTAGTATCCATACAGAGCAGATGCATCAGCATCAGCATCAGCATCAGCAGACCTCTTACCCCTGCATCCGAAGCAGGTGGAGGAGGAGTAGGGGGTGGAGACTCCTGGCCAGTTAGGATAGGAGTTGTACAGGGCGGGGACATATCCGTAGGCGGCGTAGTGAGGATCAGCATCAGCTACAGGGGAGGCCAGGGCAGTTGCCACAGAAGCACAGATAACCTAGAGAACAGGAATATATTATTCATATAAAACAGGAATAAATTAAACATCTGAAACAGGAATATATTATTTATAGAAAACAGGAATTCAGTATTCATAGAGAACAGGAATATATTATTTGTAGAGACCTGGAATATGTTCATAGGGAACAGGAATTTATTATTCATAAAGAACAGGAATATATTATTCATAGAGAACAGGAATAAATTATTCATAGAGAACAGGAATATATTATTCATAGAGAAAAGGAATATATTATTTATAGAGAACAGTAATATAGTATTCATAGAGAACAGGAATATGTTCAAAGGGAACAGGAATATAATATTCATAGAGAACAGAAATATATAATTCATAGAGAACAGGAATATATTATTCATAGAAAACAGGAATATACATATTATTTATAGAGAACAGGAATATACTATTCATAGAAAATAGGAATATGTTATTCATAGAGACCAGGAATTTTGATGGGAACAGGAAAATGTTCATGGGAAAATACTGTTTAGATTGAAATAATGTAAAAGATAGAAATAATGTTAAATAAACTAAATCTTACCAGAAGTTTATACATGTTGATGAAGTTTTGAAGTATTGAACACCGCCCACTGTAAATTCAGAGCTGCAGTAACTATCCAACCTCAATCACAGGCTTTTATACCAAAACCATCAGCCATTTTTAGTGCTTAGCATTGTCAGGCTTACAGGCGTCTGGGGAAACTATTTTTAAAAACTTAATTAGACTATTTCAACCCTGTCAAGTATTTTATCATATTGGATTTGATTTCCCTCAATGCCACCATAATATCTAAATTGTAAACCTGTAAGCCCGGGAGAGCGCATCTCCAAGTGCAAAACTATATTCAAAACGCGCATTGCTAAGCCTGGCTTGAGGATCAAGCCAGACAATGGACACAAAGTAACAAAAGCAAGAACTTGAAATTTCTTACACCTAAAGGTTACCTAACCTAACATTTCGTACCTTATTTATGTTGTCCAACTTATATTATTACTCTCTTTTTTTGTAAATATAGATTTGTTATCCAAGTATTAACGTACAGAATCATTATGTTATGAACTGATATTAGACTTGTCTAATTACTGAATCATTAGTTTTTGCATGGAGCGAACTGCAAGGCTAACCCCCCCCCCCCCTATGGGGGGGGGGGGGGATCTAATACAAAGTTATTATTTTAACTTTTTTGGAAGATTCTAGGGTATCAGGTTTATAATATGTTTTAAATCGGGTTTAGAATCAGGTTTAGAATCAGGTTTAAAATCAGGTATAGGATTTGGTTTAAAATCAGGTTAAGAATCAGGTTTAGGATCAGGTTTAGAATCAGGTTAAGGATTAGGTTTAGGATTAGGTTTAGAATCAGGTTTAGGATCAGGTTAGAATCAGGTTTAGGATTAGGTTTAGAATCAGGTTTACAATCAGGTTTAGGATTAGGTTTAGAATCAGGTTTAGAATCAAGTTTATGATCAGGTTTAGAATCAGGTTTATAATTGGGTTTAGGATTAGGTTTAGAATCAGGTTTCTGGTTTAGGATCAGGTTTAGAATCAGGTTAAGAATTAGTGTTTAGAATCAGGTTTAGAATCAGGTTTAGAATCTGGTTTAGGATCAGGTTTGTGATCAGCTGTTTGGGATTAGGTTTATAATTAGGTTAAAAATCAGGTTCAGAATCAGGTTAAGGATCAGGTTTAGAATCAGGTTTAGAATCAGGTTTAGAATCAGGTTTAGAATCAGGTTAGGATCAGGTTCAGAATCAGGTTAAGGATCAGGTTTAGAATCAGGTTAAGGATCAGGTTTAGAATCAGGTTAAGGATCAGGTTTAGGATCAGGTTCAGAATCAGGTTAAGGATCAGGTTTAGAATCAGGTTAAGGATCAGGTTTAGAATCAGGTTTGGAATCAGTTTAGAATCAGGTTTAGAATCAGGTTTAGAATCAGGTTTAGAATTAGGTTTAGGATAAAGTTTAGGATTAGGTTGGGGATTCGGTTTAGAATTAAGTTTGGAATCAGGGTTTAGAATCAGGTTTAGGATCAAGTTTAAAATCAGGTTTAGAATCAGATTTGAGATTATTGCACGACAAATCATAACCTTGAGAGTAAAGTGTTATACTGTATATATATATCAAGGTTCTATAGTAAGGTTGGTTACTCTCAATGCGCTCCAATTTACGGAAAATGTCGTCTCCTAAGATAGATAAAAACCTAAAATGACATCACTGATTAAAGAGGCGAGAGTGACATCATATTAGGTTTTTATTTATTTAGCTGAGGAGACGACATTTCCCTTACATTGGATCGCATCGAGAGTAACCAACTTTAATATACAACCTTGATATAAACTATATATACTGTATAGTACATATAGACTCTAATATACAACCTTGATATAAACTATATACTGTATAGTACATATAGACTCTAATTTGATATAAACTATATACTGTATAGTACATATAGACTCTAATTTGATATAAACTATGTACTGTATAGTACATATAGACTCTAATTTGATATAAACNATATTTTTTACACTTTTTATATTTTTCATACTTCTCATAGTTTTAATACTTTTAATACGTTTAATTCTTTTGATATTTTTCATATTTTCATATTTTTCACACTTTTTATATTTTTCATACTTTTCATACTTTTAATACTTTTCATACGTTTAATTTTTTTGATATTTTTCATATTTTCATATTTTTCTCACTTTTTATATTTTTCATACTTTTCATAGTTTTAATACTTTTAATACGTTTAATTCTTTTGATATTTTTCATATTTTCATATTTTTCACACTTTTCATACGTTTAATTCTTTTGATATTTTTCATATTTTCATATTTTTCACACTTTTTATATTTTTCATACTTTTCATAGTTTTAATACTTTTAATACGTTTAATTCTTTTGATATTTTTCATATTTTCATATTTTTCACACTTTTTATATTTTTCATACTTCTCATAGTTTTAATACTTTTAATACGTTTAATTCTTTTGATATTTTTCATATTTTCATATTTTTACACTTTTTATATTTTTCATAGTTTTCATAGTTTTAATACTTTTAATACTGTTTATACTTTTTATACACTAGACTAGTTTTTTAAGAGGGTTGGGCAATGCAAGATATGCAAGATATGGTCCAATTTCTTATTATTAACGATCGTAATAATTGCATCCAAATAATGTAAACAAGGAATTTATGCATGTGTGGTAGGAAAATCATGGTAACTAATTACTTAGATTCATTTTAGTTTAATACAGGGTTAAACAGACTTCCGAGACGACTGTACGGAATCAATACTGTCCGATTTATTTTATTCATAATTCCCTAAAACTGTAACACTTTATTTCTTTGTCAAATTATAAACAAAAAGCCTAGATAAAAAAGCCATTACCTATACTAACTTCAAGGCAGAAGACTTTATTTTACATTAGGTCGACTTTATAGCCCCATTCTTTGTGGGTAACATCTCTTTGTAAACATGGATATGGGGATTCCTGGTTAATTCATACGATTTAATCCGGTTCTATAGTAATTGTTTTATTAATAACAACAATTTTAGTTTTGAACTCTGAAAGTCGCCATTTTAAATTATTCTCCAATTATCGCGGAATTCTCTGTTTAAATTTGTGCATTTTCAAAAATAATAAATGTTTTTTTTTCTGGGGTCATGTTGGTTGCCTCGGTTCAGCTGTTCTTACGTATATTGGATGTACATTGTGTGTTTTCAGCATCTTTTATCTGAGTTGGGTTGAACCATACTAACTTACCAGAGGTTTATGTACAGAGCATATTTGATATACAGAGCATAGAAGCTTAAAGGAGATGAAAGTAGTACAGCATGCCGTTAAATACTTTTAGCCTTTTTAATATGTTTTCTGAAAGAATGAAGGATGACGGGTGAAGGATGAAGGATGAAGGATGAAGGATGAAGGATGAAGGATGAAGGATGAAGGATGAAGGATATAGGATGAAGGATAAAGGATAAAGGATAAAGGATAAAGGATGAAGGATGAAGAATGAAGGATGAAAGATGAAGAATGAAGGATGAAGGATGAAGGATTAATAATGAAGGATGAATAATGAAGGATGAAGGATGAAAAACAAAAATTTAGAATTAAAAATGAATGAAGAATGAAGGGTTAATGATTAAGAATGAAGGATGAAGGATGAACGATGAAGGATGAAGGATGATGAATGAAGAATGAATGATGAAAAATGAAGGATGAATGATGAAGGATGAAGGATGAAGAATGAAGGATGAAAAATGAATGAAGAATGAAGGGTTATTGATTAAGAATGAAGGATGAAGGATGAAGGATGAAGGATGAAGGATGAAGAATGAAGGATGAAGGATGAAGTATAAGGATGATGGATTAAAATACTGGAAAAAATATTTTTAAAACAATATAAAATGATACAAAAAAAACGATACTGGCGTTACTGAATAAAGGTTACAGGATACTGGATACAGGATACTTAAATCAGGATACAGAACAAATGATACAGGATGCAGGACACAGGACACAGGCTAAAGGATACGGCGGAATACAGAATACAGGATGCTGGAATCAGGATACAGGATACAGGATACTGGATACTATTACGGATGGATACAGGATGAAGGATAAAGGATACAGGATACAGGATACAGGATACAGGATAATGGATACTTTATCTATGGTACAGGATATAGGATACAGGATAATTGATACTGTATCTGTGATACAGGATACAGGATACAGGATACTGGATACTTTAAAGGATGGATGTAAACTAAAGAAACCAACAAGTAAGGTTTAGGATGAGCGGAGGCTGTGGAAGGATTTGAGCCGCTCAACAGATGAGTTTTCTCGGAGAACCCAAACTTTTAAAACTTTCTCGGAAGAATTCCTTGGCATACTCTTCTCTTTACTCCAACCTATCCCGCTTATACTACTTATATTTAAACCTAGAGTCGAGCGTAACTCATACAATTTCTTCTCCTCTAATCATCCGTATAAGAAACAGCCCATCAAATATTCATACTTTTAACCCAATGTATGACAAATTTTCCCGTTTTATCGTATCTTTTGCCTTTGCAACATGATAAAATTTTCGAGTCCCATATATCTTTGTAACCTAATGCTGTAAACCTTCGATATTTCAAGCCTAAGTTATTATTACAGAATCGATAGTTAGAAATATCAAAGGTCCAAGACACTGGATTGCCAATTAGAAAATCCGAGTTTTGGTGAAGAACTAATTTCTTGATGTAATTAAAACCAGAATATAATCATATAACATATTAGTGACCATAAACCTATCGCCTAAACCCCACCCTCACTTAATGTCGTCTTAACAGCCCAAATCCAAACCAAACAATTTCACCGACTCTACCTCTCTACCCCCCGACAAAGGAAAATCGAAACAGTGAAACGTTTTACTAAGTGAAAGATCAAATCAATAAATAACTTTGCAATCAATAGTAAATTCCACTTAAAAACAAGGTTTATAAATGTTTTAAACTATCCTATCAAACCCTCCAATCCCTAATCACTCATTTCACCACAACACAAAAAACTACTAAGATATATTATTAAAGATTCAATTATATCTAAACATTGTCATTCATATGTATACTATACCTGCATTCTATTGCAGGTTCGAAATGTATCCATTTACTTGATTATTTGCGACTGTTGTGTCCGAGTTAAGGAGCCCAATCAACAAATCAACAAGATCGCCGATCAATTAATCAATTGGCAAATTAATCAACAAGACTATTAGTCTACCATTTACCATTGTTTTACGCATATATATTATTTATTAAGAAATTAAAAGATAAAAAAAATATGGATAAGGTATCTATATAACAAAACAAGACATTCGTATATATCATTAGAGCGCTGCACCGAATGGGCTGACATTTTTTTGTGGTCACACATGCATGGGTAGACTGGGGAGGACAAAGGCTAAAAAAATTTGACTTTTTTTCAAAATATTTTTTTATATAAATATGTATATTTTTCAGCTAGTATTTAATATAATGCAAAATGTTGGACGAGTATTTAAAAAGGATAAAACGCGTCGTCATTGAAGGACATTTTCATTTTTTTTAAATTTAACTTTTATTTTGATTAAAATTCAGAGGAAATGTCTCATCCTTAAATTGTTTGATACAATGGGGAATATACTCTCAGATGGAAACTTTTGCATTGATAATCTCAGAAGAACGAATTAATCCGTTTCTTTAGTCGTCCGACAGATACATTGTTCAAACAGAATACACAAATTACGCCCGACGTAATATTTACGATTGTTATAAAGAAGTTAAATGTCAGAATTCAACATGTTTCAACAGTATATTTATTCAACACATTAAAGAGCTAGTCCTTTCATCGCCACCAATTGTATTTATAGATAATCAACCTGCACTTCTAGTGGGTGAGGGGGATGATTATCTCAACCCCCCCCCCCCAGGGCATCCCCGTCTGATAACTTTGAGTCCAATCCAATCTTATGTAATTTTATCATTTTGATGTGCCAAGCTTTAATTTATATTCATGCATATTTACATAAACCTATTCATGCATATCAGGGATATAATAGGGTTCATCCTATTCATGCATATCAAGGATATAATAGGGTTCATCCTATTCATGCATATCAGGGATATTATAGGGTTCAGCCTATTCATGCATATCAGGGATATAATAGGGTTCATCCTATTCATGCATATCAGAGATATAATAGGGTTCGGCCTATTCATGCATATCAGGGATATAATAGAGTTCAGACTATTCATGTATATCAGGGATATAATAGGGTTCAGCCTATTCATGCATATCAGGGATATAATAGGGTTCATCCTATTCATGCATATCAGAGATATAATAGGGTTCGGCCTATTCATGCATATCAGGGATATAATAGAGTTCAGACTATTCATGTATATCAGGGATATAATAGGGTTCAGCCTATTCATGCATATCAGGTATATAATAGGGTTCATGGCCTATTCATGCATATCAGGGATATAATAGGGTTCAGCCTATTCATGCATATCAGGGATATACTAGGGTTCAGACTGTTTCGGGATTTAGGTCGCGTCAAACTTAAAAGTTGGGGGAGCTAAGATTAACAGTCTATTTTGAATAATTGATAACTGATTAGTTACCACAATCTTTTATTTTCCTTTCCATATTTAGAATTGAGTCTTTACCACAAACTCAAATGTTAAAATCCATATATCTTTGCATCCTAATCTCGGAGTCTTCAGATATTTCAAACTTTTCTATTAGATCAAATAATCTAAGTTTAAAATTTTACAGGTTTACACCATCAGGTTTTAAACATATAGGTATTAGAAACGTTGCTGCAAAGACTCAAATCCTTTGTAACGAAATTGTGTAAACATTTAACACTTTTATCAGTTTAATCTTACTGAATTCATTGAATGAAATATCAACCGATATAGGCTTGAAAAATATAGGGATTACCCATTTAGAGTTTTAGAAGTTATTAGTTTCTTTTGATCAGATGGCGTTTGAAAACAAACAAAAAACGAAAACACCTCCATTAAAAACAAAAATTTAGAAGTCAACGAAAAGAAAGGTTATATACGAACACGATTTTTAGAAAGTAGATTGCATGGTTTTCAAATCTACATGTATCTTATAAATTCCTTTCTCTTTCCGATTTGTTATCTACAAGTTATTGTTTTCTCCGGGCAATTAATTTATTTGAAGAAATATATGTTTTACCAATATTAGAGGGAAAACTAGTCTGCAACTAGAACTATCTGAAGAAAGTAAAAGAACCTGTCTAATCATTCGTTGGGATGTTTAGAAAGATGAAAATTTCCCTGTATGATAATTGAAGGACTGCAGTATGGTTTTGGTGAATTATATTGGCGTACTAAGCCTAGGGGTGTCAGAAATGATTTTTTTTGCATATTTTTAAAAACATCTATAAAACTTTTTAAGTTTAATTTTTGAT
>NW_019397080.1:61695-108643 GCF_000591075.1 Eurytemora carolleeae
CCACAGTACCCCACAGTACCCCCATAGTACCCCACAGTTCCCCACAGCACCCCACAATACCCCGCAGTATCCCTCAGTACCCAACAGTACCCTGGGGATTACAAATTGGCGTTGTTGCCATCCTTCCCTTCATAAAGTGATCAGCTGATTAGTATTAAACTAGCTTTTTTGTCCATGCAATAATAGTGCAAAACTATAAAGAAAACATCCTTAGAAGTGCTTCTAACTCTACTTATATATTTTTATTAAAAATAAAAAATTCTGTTTGGTTTCTGTACCCCCCAGTATACCCCAGTAAAGCCCAGTACTTTGCAGTACATTGTAGTACCCTGTACCCTGAAGCACTCTGTATACCCTGTTTCCATCACTTTCCATAAAAAGATTTGGGAATTACAAATTGGTGTTTTTGCCATTCCTCCCTCCAATGAATCATCAGCTGTTTAGTTTTAAACCATCAACGGAACCTCTTTTATACTGTTATACACAAATGAAAATAATGCAAAACTAGAGTAAAGTGCAACCCAGAAAAGCTTCTATATAAGTTCTAGATATTTTTGTTCAAAATAAAAATTCTGTTTGGTTTGGCAACTTTTTTCTGCAGAATCTTTCTTACTTTCTGAAAGGTTTCACATCGATATGTATAAGGATATCTACTCGATATAAAGCAATATTTATTAATACTTATTTTGACTCAAACTCTTAACTAAATGAATATAGAAAAAATATGCCGGTTTAAGAAAGTTTTAGATAGATATTTGTAATCATCCAGAACAAAAAGTTTTATCAAAATTAAACTTTTTTAGGTGTATTATTAAAAAATTCAAAAAATCATTTCTGACACCCCTAGGCTTAGTACGTCAATATAATTCACCAAAACCATACTGCAGTCCTTCAATTATCATACAGGGAAATTTTCATCTTTCTAAACATCCCAACGAATGATTTGACAGGTTCTTTCTACTTTAAAACTTGTAAAAATAGGTTATTTCTGAATCGATGATATGAGATATCTTTGCTTTTTTTCCTGGATTAGAGAGGTAAGTTAATGAAAAAAACAGTATATAATACACAAAAACAGTTTACTTTACAGTACTAGTAAACAGAAAAGTGCACAAAAAACAGTACAGTAACCAATGATAGTTCAGTACACAAAACAGCATAGTACAAAAAAACAAGCACACTAGACAAGAACAGTACAATAGACAAGAACAGAGCATAAAATACTCATAAACAGAACTGTACACAAAACAATACAGTAAGCTGCAAAGACAGTATGCAGTACACAAAACAATACAGTGGGCTGCAAAGTCATTATGCAGTACAAAAAACAATACAGTACAGAAAAATATACAAAAAAAAGTACAATACAATAAATATCATATATTCATATCACCATGAACTGAACATGAACAAAATTATACTATGGTACAGAAAAACAGTTCTGAAATTCACAATATGAAACATACGTACAAAGGAATTGAGTTTAGTTTTCGCAACCAACTCAAATTTTCTAATTCCTATATCTTTGCAACCTGACGGTTTAAACCTTTGATATTTGAAACTGTTGACTATATGATCTAACAGAGTTTATAGTTTGAATTAGAACGGGTCTACGACATCGGGTTGCAAAAGTATAGAAATAAGAAAATAATAGTTTGTGGCAAAAACTCAGTTTCGATGATATATGTTTTATTTCGGAAACTATAAGAATATGACATAAATTATAGTTAAGTTTAGAATATATTTGATCTATTTCAGTTCAGAAATTTAGATTAGCATGCTAGATAGATATATATATGTTTGTATTAGTTAAGTTGAGCATTTCTATTTATGAGTAATTTTAAGTTTATAAACAATGTTTTTAATTGCTTAATTCAACCATTAAAATCCATTAGAAGTCTTGTTTATTCCAAAATTGTATTTTAGATTAAATATAAACTGAAGAGAATAAACTATGTATGTCACGTCAAGCTAGAGGGACTGTAAGCGTAATTTTAAGTTAGGTAAATTAAATTATCAATTAAACTAAATTATCAATGAAAGTTTATAGTTTTAAAAACAGATCATTGTCAACTGGGGTTTCTATACAATAATGATTGGCGCATTTCTACTGCCGGAAAACATATATAGCTCTAGGAATTTTCAGAAATAGATACTTTTAACCGTAGAAAAACGATTGTATCTTCCAATGATCAGATAAAGAGATCTTTGATGTTACCTCTGCTCACCAGCCAAAAAGACGTGTCTATAGCACTAGACACATACATTTAGAACATTAAAGCAATTATGTTTAGCTATAGTTTTTAAAAAAGTAATTGGCAACATTCTCTTTGATTTTTAGGTGAGGGCTTTGATCACTGAGATTTAAAATAACAAAAACATATTTCACATTTTTTGCCTACGAAGGTTGCTAGAATTGTCTCATATTAGCCTTGCTTTATTTAACCTAAAAAGGCTGGGGGGGGGGCGTTTGGCGCCCCCCCCCCCTGTAGTTTTTTTGTCCTGGCAGTCTTATTTTTGGCACTATCACCGTAAAATTTTGTGACTTTTAATAAATAGTAATTTAAAGGATATTTTGTTTAAAAATTTCTTTTTTTATTTATAGGGTAGGGTACAGGGCGGAAAAAAGTCCGGTCTGTGAAAAAAACATCTACAAATGCCCATAACTTTTTTGTGACTATAAGCTACAGATCTAAAAACTAAATTTTTGAAAAGCCTTTGAAAAATGCATTTAGAAACATGTGTCACACTTTAATATTTTTTTAAACAAAAAAATATTTTTCTGCATTTTCTTGACTCTTTTTTAGGCATTTTTTCCCAAACTACTAAAGTTATCGTTCTAATTTTTTTTCTTTGAGCTGGCCATGAAAAATTGGGCTATTAACATGCATTTCAATCCTATACCTATTCTCTAAGACCTTTTTCCAGGGGGGGGGGGGAGGGCGCCAAACGCTCCACCGGCTATTCATAGATCTAGACCCCCCAGCATTTATAGGGTTAATAAAGAAGCCAAAACTTTTTTTGGACCCTAAAATGCATTTCTCCTTTGTCAGTGCGAAAGGAATAACAAATTAAGTTGATTTTCATTTTTGTTTGTTTTATTTCTGAAAATAAGCTGATGATTTTGTTTGTTTATACACAAGCTTGAAAGGAAGGGAACCATCTCCAAGTTTTCTATAAAACTTGATAAATAGAGTTTAACAAAAACCCCGGTTCCAAACTTTAAAATTATTCTTTCATAACTCTTACAATAGCCCAGTTATACATACCATAAATTTAAATAAAAATTGTATTTGAAAAGAAGTAAATGACAAGTTTCTTAGTAATTTTAATATTTTCAGAGAAGTAATTGAGTTTTTATCACAATCCCTGATTTTCTAAACCTTATATCTTTGCAACCCGATGTCACAGACCTTTCAAATATTTTGTCATATCAAATTGTCCAAGTTTGAAATATCAAAAGCTTTACACCAGGAGGAATTATAAAATTCAAATGTGTGGCAAAAACTCAATTTCTTTAGAGCTAATCTAAAGTTAATAAAAAATTATCTAGAAATTGAAAAACGCCTTTAAGAATCAAATTATGACCTTTAATAGTGCATTGAACATGTTATACAGTAATTAAGCAGTGTAAATAGACCTATTCAACTTTAAACGTGACTTAAAAGTAACTAGAAAACTTTATGTAACCACATCAAATACACTTAATTATTATTTTAATGTCGTCTTCCTATGCTATAGTGTTTTGGTACTCTGTACATTTCTAAAATGAAAATCCTCATTTGTATGATGAAAATAAATCACTTCCAATATATTTCATGAAATTGGGTTTTTAATCCGGACATAATGATTTGACAATCCACAGGGGTCGGAAACAGTCTATTCTTGACATTGCGTTTAGAGTAAAATATGATTCAGTTAGAATCTTGGTCAAATAATATGGAATCCAAAAATTATGAATGTTGTCCTTAATTATTTTAGAATTCAAGGCCGGCTGTTAATAATCTCTGTTTGAATCTTACGTTGTACGTTGTCTGTAAATCTAACTGCGCTAAACATAAACTACGCAAAACTTGCTATGCGACTAGACTAGCTAGGTATTGTGATTAGCTTAACTACGATGATATATATCTCAGTAACTCTTGTAAATACTTTTTTTTTAACTTCACATGTAATATAGATTAATAAATACACATTATTTGGTATAGACACCACTTTGATTATGGTGATAGAGTAATTTGGTCCTTGTTGAACCATACTAGCTGAAATCGTGCCCATTGGTTTTGGTATTGATCGATTAAGAGCTTGTATCCGTGTTGACATTGAAAGCTAGTCATCGTTGAAACATACGAGCTGAGATGGTTTGGCATTGATCAACTTAAAGAGTTTGTGTGCTGCATTTACTACATGTCTGATTATATTTCCTTAACCCCCTGACCGATTTGTCTCAAAGTTTGATTTTGATACTCGGCTCTTAGCTTTGTTTTAAAATTCTTAGATTGAGTGGGTTGACCTTGAAAGAGTAACTACAGTTTCCAGGCAAAGCTGGGTTCGGAAGCTTGTGATATATAAAAGAGGAAATTGAAATGGAAATTATGAAGGTAAGGATTTTTGAATGTAAAAAATGTAAGATGTAAATGTAATTTAGGAAAAATTAAAACTAAAATAAAGAAATGTAAGATGTAAATGTAATTTAGGAGATACTAAAACTAAAATAAAGAAATGTAAGATGTAAATGTAATATATGAAAAACTAAAGATAAAAAAGAAATATAAGATGTAAATGTAATTTAGGAAAAACTAAAACTAAAATAGAGAAATGCAAGATATGAATGTAATTTAGGAAAAACTAAAACTAAAATAAAGAAATGTAAGATGTAAATTTAATTTAGGAAAAACTAAAACTAAAATAAAGAAATGTAAGAAAAACTAAAACTAAAGTAAAGAAATGTAAGATGTAAATTTAATTTAGGAAAAACTAAAACTAAAATAAAGAAATGTAAGATGTAAATGTAATTTAGGAAAAACTAAAATAAAAAAAAAAAATTAAGAAATGCATGTTAAAGAAGAAAATTAGTGTGAAGGGAAGATTAAAGAATGAGAGAAAAACTTTGGAGAAAAAATACAACGAAAAAATTAGTAAAAAAACTTTTTAAAAATATTGGTCTAAAGATTTAATTTCATTATTTACCAAAACTAAAAATCTTTAATGTGGAAGATATCGTCATTTTTCTAGCTTTCAAACGGATTAGTTCTTATTTTCCTGCAGTACAAAATGCATAAGTCACAATTGAAAGTAATAATCCGATTGCAAAATTATAAACATTAATATCTTTAAATTCATACTTGAGCAGGCAATACTTTTAGGGGTACCGTTGTGAATTGTAAATAGCCATGTTTATATTAGGCTTACAGTTCCTTTAATATGTAAACAATGCCATATGGTGAGTGTATGAATGTGCAGTAGTAATCCATAACACGAGACAATTCATTGACGGCCGTCTTATCTTTATTATATGTTTATCTATTTGACCATTTACTGATTATTTCAAGATTTATTTCATAGAATTAGAAGAGGAGAGTTGAATATTTTTGCATTGATGTTCTCTTTGTACTGGGTTTCAATACATTAATACATTCAACCATTAATCCTTCAACATTATAGTCAATCATTGAAACAATTGAAACATTTGTAACTTAACAGATTGAATATCGAGATCAAGATTAACAATATCATGCATCAAAGTTATGATATCAGCTTGCTGTCTGAAATACGGGTGTCCCACGAAACATGACAGTTGGTGAATAGTTTAACATGTCTTCTTCCATAATTTGTTAAGTTGTTTGATACCAATGAGAATTATTAAAAATATTGTATGGGTGTCATCTTTTAGTCAAATAAATTTAAGTAAACTATTTTTTCAAGCGAAATAAACTGCAAAAAGTCTTGAATATTTAATACATTACATGGAAGAAGACATTCTAAACTATTCACTAACTGCCATGTTTCGTGGGACACCCTGCACCAAAAAAAAAACACTTAAACCAGCCACACCTATTTCAACTACAGGGTGTTTCTCTACAACTGATATTTTTGATTTGCTTATATTTCAATTAAAACGACCTGATAATCTTGCAATAAATATATTATTTGTTAAACTATATTGGATTTGGGACATTCAAGTTTTAAGCAAAATCGCCATTATAATATGAACTTTTCTAAGTTGGTTCAGGCTCCATTTAGAGATTCACAGTCTCCGGTGCGATCTCTCATGTGGCAGACACACTCTCTGATTTCTGCAGGCTGCAGGGAAACAGAAAACTCTTCCGAAATCATTTTAAGCTCTTCATCAGTAGCAGGTTGAGCAATAACTGTAACCTGAAGTCTCGGCGAACCTGTAGCTCATTTCGAAGTTTTCCATATCCCGAGAAATCCAGATTTTCTACTTTCCAGTAAAAGGGCTATTTGACCCATCAATTCAGACTGGAGCCATTTTTATCAACCAGAATATGAAATGTCCCTTTAGGATAGTCAATTTCCCGGATTTTTAACCCAATTTTGCGCAAATACCATTTTGTGACGTCATTTCATTTTACGAAAATGAAAAAATAAATGTATGAAATATTATCAGCATCCGTTTTTCTTCACTTCCATACATCAGAACAAATAAAATTGCAGAAAATATTCCAATCAAACTAACAATGCTTGAATCCTAAACTGTAAGTATAAGCTATGTGCACTGTGCAGGCTTAAACCCACAATTATTAATTTTCATGCATAGCCAGTGTTTTTTATCAGTGGATGGAATTCATTTGTTTTCCTTCTATTTTTATTCTACAGAGTGTACGGTGTTACATCTCTTTAAATCTAGTAAATCTGTAGTAGATGAATTCTACAGAGTGTACGGTGTTACATCTCTTTAAATCTAGTAAATCTGTAGTATATGAAACCAAGCTACAGGGGGGTTTCAATAAACATGCAGATTGTAAGACAACTTAAATAGGCGTTGAAATGTCCTATCTTTGAAATATCCTCTCTTTGAAATATCCTCTCTTTGAAATATCCTCTCTATGAAATGTTTTTTTCTATGAAATGTCCTACCCATGAAATGTCCTATCTATGAAATGTCTTATCTTTGAAATGTCTTATCTATGATATTGTTATCTATGAAATGTCCCAACGTCCTTAAATGTCGTCTTTAATCTTGAAAAGATAAATATAATGACAAAACTTAAATAATAAAAATAGCTTTGCCTAATGTTTTTTTAAGAAAGCTTGTGTGGTCTTAATCAAAGATCAAAGTCGGTCTTTCAGTTGTCTCACAATTGTCATGTATTGTGGGACACCCTGTATGTTTATAGGATTAGTATTTGCAATTCCGAGATTTCGTTGATCTATCCATCCATTATTATATAATCTGTAGTTTCCATGCAAATACAATTAACATATTATGGAACAGAATCTACACAATATTAATGGATTTTTTCCCAACAAGAAACACAAGTAATTTGAGATACTCTTTTCTTAAGGAGTGCCGCAGGAAAACACAAAAATTAAGTGCATCTCTTTTTTTGATGTAAATCTTTGCTGTTTAAACAATTTGATAAGAATATCTGATTTGCAAATATAAAAGTTCTAAGGCATCAGATGATAAACAAGAGCGTGAGGAAAGGGATCAGTTCCTTAAAGGGAGT
This sequence comes from Eurytemora carolleeae, assembly GCF_000591075.1. NCBI lineage: Eukaryota > Metazoa > Arthropoda > Copepoda > Calanoida > Temoridae > Eurytemora > Eurytemora carolleeae. Next base: position 69,390 of record NW_019397080.1, read on the forward strand.
GACCGGCGATGTATGGTAGTTGAACTGAGAATGTAATTGTGGAGAAATTTTTTTAGGATTCATTTGAGACATTTAAAACGTTTTAATGATGTATAAATACTGAGTTTAAGCGCAATGTCGACGTTCCAAAGTCATCGCTTTGGGTGGTTGTGTTTTGAGAATCGATTTTTTTTAGTTATTAAGTAACGACGACGAAACATGTATCAAAATTCTACATTAAACTAAGTATAGCTGTTTAGTAACAATAGAATTTGTCAGTAATTCAATGTTAGAATCACTTTTTCAGCATAGTGTTGAATTTCTTGTTCTTTACGAATTTGTTCGCAGATTTTTTCAAAGTCTTAAAAAGTCGCCTTTTCAATAAAAATTCCAGAAAATCCACAGAAAAAGTTTGTGAACAATAAGACATAAACTAATAACTGAATAAGATTACTTATTTTCGATGATAAAAGTTAATTTTTATTTTCTCAACCTGTTCCTAAAAAACTAATTAGTTTATTATAGAATTTTTGTTACATGTTTGTAATCTTTATTTACTAATTTTAAAAAACGTAACAACTCAAATAAATGATTTTGAAAGTCGACTTTGAGCTTAAACTCAGTAATTATACATCATTAAAACCTGTTATATGTCTCAAACTCAGTATTTATACATCATTAAAACCTGTTATATGTCTCAAACTCAGTAATTATACATCATTAAAACCTGTTATGTGTCTCAAAATAATCCTCAAAAATGTCTCCATAATACTATATTCTCAGTTCAACTACCCACTGCGATTTAATGGTCTCACGCTCTCAAACAAAAATCATATACATTGCCGTTTACTCTCTCTTTAGCAGAAGAAATATATTCGTTGGAGGAGACGTCCCCCTAATTTTCAAGGGTTGATGCCCCCCATTTTTAAAAAGAGAATCCCCCCCTCCCCCCATTTTATATGGGGGATGTCCGACCCTTCATCCAACAAACCAACTTTTTTTATAAATATTACTCCAGAATGTGTTGCTCGTGGAGAAAGACTTGTTTTGATAGAGGTTAAGGGGGGGGGGTATTACCAGAAAGGGGAGGGAGGGGGGGGGACGTAGAGGAGGTAAGATGCGATTGCTCTGATTCCCTCTAAACTTTCCTAATAAAATTGTCTCTAACATAAAAGCTATTTTGTAGACAATAGAAGGGGCTAATATAACAGGGAATTAAAACTTATTTCCATTTCCTCGCAGAATTAACGAATCCACACAACATACAATACAAAGGATAGAAGAGAACCCTTTTGTCTCTCATTCCATTGATAAACATTTTAAAATGGTTCATAAATATTAAATATTTCGTGTATTCTTAATAATCTTAGCAGATTCATTCTTGGGAATAGAATTCTTATTTGATAAACAACCTTTTAATTAAGATACAGGGATACCCACAAAGTTTGAGACTGTAAAGACGACCCAAAACTCTAAAAATATGACAATTCGATGCTTGATTTTTGGTTTCTGTATTTATTTAAGTATTTTGATGGTTTAATAAACAATTAAGGAAAAAAACCAGTTTTGTCATCAAAGGCATCCTGAATAAACAAATTTAGTACAATCGTCTCTGAAGACTCATCCTTTGTGGGTTACCCTGTATTCAATTATTTGAATGAATATTCAAAATTTATTGGAAAATTCTCTTTCTTTCAGACTGTATTTTTTTTTTTTTTTGAAAGCATCGCCTTCGTTATAAGTCTTGGCAATTAAAAGCAAATTTGACCAAATTGATGTTCTGAAAAAGTTTTATTGACAATTATTGTCAGAATTAGGCTATATATGATCGATGTTCCAATAAGTAGGATAATAAAATTACTACCTCTACGTCTTTTATCCTGGAAGGGTTTTATGCAAGTTATATAGTGCTAGGCTTTTAGAACCATTCGCGCCCCCGGCATGTTTTCTATTAGAGCGTTGATCATTTACTTTCGTATTTTTTTTGACAACAGATCTAGGATTTTGCAAATTTTAATGTATATTTGCTAAATTAAAAAGAATCAAAATTTTAATAAAAATCTGTTTTGTTAAGTAATCATTGCTGTGTCATTTCGTTGGTTTATATAAAGTAAAGATGTTTAAAACCTCCCCCCCCCCCTCCTTCTTCTTTAATTTCAGAGGAATCTCCTTCCGAGTTTAAACTTCAAGCTGGATGATTTGACAAATAATTAGTTAATTATTATAGATTGTCTTCTTAGTTTAAGAAAACAGTTTAAGTCAATGTCCATTATTTCAGTTTTCTCAATGTAAAGCAAATCAGCCTTTATCCTCACTAGCTACTGTTTTGTACTGTAATGTAATGTACAGTGCTTTACTGTACAGAGCCCAAAACTTAAGACAGAGTATCGTAATGAAAACCAGTTTTAAAACCCGGGTTTCGCGAATGGGTTAGGCAGTTTTGTGAATATCAATATTCTTGTAATGAAATATTATTTTTTTCAATTTGTTTATATTCTCCATTTTTTTCGAATCTCTTAAATCATAATCTACACAAATGCTAAGACCCCAGAAAAGAAACTCGGTAGTTTCGTTCAAAGAAACTCTTTTAAATTTCGGGCTCAGTACTCCACTGTATTATACTCTGCTGTTTTGTAACGCACTGTACGGTACTGTATTGTTTAATACTAACGTTTATCTTGAAAGGGTCAATTTGCATCCAAGCGTAAACACCGGAACTACCAGCGGGTGGGTGGTGGGTGGGCGGGGGAACTACAAATGGGGGGGAATACCAGCCAGGGGATCTTCCACTTGCAAAAGAGGAAGAAAAGGGGAGGGGGATAATCACCATGGGGCTTAATAGTTACTTCTACATTCCTTACTTTGCTTTCAACACTTTCTGTTATTTATAATCCAAATTCTATCTTATATGTCTTACTATACTAAATTCTACTGCAAGCATGCTACACATCGGGTATTTTATTTTTTTCTGATATTACCACAGATATCTACATATAAATAATCGATACCCTAGTTTCCATTCTAACTTTGGATACATAGTGAATATTATCCATATTCTGGGTTCTATCCTAACCCTGATAAACAGTGAATATTATCCATTATCTGGGTTCTATCGTAACCTGGATACACAGTGAATATTATCCATGTTCTGGGTTCTATCTTACTCTAGATACACAGTGGATATTATCCATATTTTGGGTTCTATCCTAACCCTGATAAACAGTGGATATTATCCATTTTCTGGGTTATATCTTAACCTGGATACACAGTGAATATTATCCATCATCTGGGTTCTATCGTAACCTGGATACACAGTGAATATTATCCATGTTCTGGGTTCTATCCTAATCCTGGATACACAGCGGATATTATTATTATCCATATTTTGGGTTCTATCCTGCCCTGAATACACAGTGAATATTATCCATATTTTGGGTTCTATCCAAACCTTAATACACAGTGGATATTATCCATGTTCTGGGTTCTGTCCTATCCCTGGATACACAGTGGATATTATTAATATCCATATTTTGGGGTTCTATCCTACCCTGAATACACAGTGAATATTATCCATTTTCATGCTTATATCCTAACCCTGGATACACAGTGGATATTATCCATGTTCTGGGTTCTATCTTAATCTAGATACACAGTGAATATTATCCATGTTCTGGGTTGTATCCTATCCCTGGATACACAGTGGATATTATTATTATCCATATTTTGGGTTCTATCCTACCCTGGATACACAGTGGATATTATCTATATTTTGGGATCATATCCAACCCTGGATACACAGTGGATATTATCCATGTTCTGTTTTCTATCCTTACCCTGGATACACAGTGGATATCACGCAATTTCTGTGCTTCATCCGTAGATGCCATCGTATTTCTATGTTGTTTCTGTGCTTGGATACAAAATGGATATAATCCAATTTCTGGGCCTTATCTCTGCTTGGATACAAATTGGATATCATCCAAACTCTGTGCTTTATCTATGCTTGAATACAAAGTGGATATTATCCAATTTCTGTGCTTGGATGCAAAGTATAGATATCATTCAATTTATGTGCTTACTCTGTGCTAGGATAAAAAATGGATATCATTCAATGTCTGTGCTTTATTTGTGCTTGGATACAAAGTGGATATCATCCAAACTCTGTGCTTGGAAACAAAGTGGATACTTCAATGTTCTTGGATCTGTCGTGGTTGAAAAGTTTAACAAATTGGTTTCTGTGAAAACTGACAACGTCTTGTTTAATTACATATTGACAAGTTACATGAACCATTCTCATTCTACTCCTAGTTCTAATCTATATTTAGAGATCAATGTGAGATCACAGGGAGGCGTTCTAGTATTGGAAATAGATAAAAATAAATTGAAATATTTCTTCTATTATGATTAAATATATTTTATATTCTAGCTTTAAAAATGGTTTTATCATTTTTTCTCATATCCTTTGCGGTAACCAAACTTTAGCATGTATTGGTTTCTTCCACTATAAAGTGCTATATCCTTGAAGCTAGTGGTGGCTGGTAGTATAGGGTACCGTAAAAGGCTCCGTGCAATGGTGCCCTTTTTCCCACGTTTTTCTTCGAAATTTTAAACTTTGGCAGTAATACTGCCCCTGGTGATTGTTGTGCCCCCTTCCTTGGCGCCCTTGGTGGTATCCTTATGTCCCCCCTTTCTTTGGCGCCCCGATGATATCCTTATGTACCCTCTTTCTTTGACACCCCTGCAGGGATCCATATGTTCCCGCTTTCCTTGATACCCCTGGTGGTGTCCACATATGCCCCATTCTTTGGCGCCCCTTCTTCCACGATACCACTGATGAGCCCTTTTCCTTGGTGCCCCTGGGGGTGTTAATATGTTCCTCCCTTCCTTAGAGCCCCTGGCGGGTATTAAGATGTGCACCCCTTCCTTGGTGCCCCTGGGGGTATTAAGATGTGCATCCCTTCCTTGGTGCCCCTGGGGGGTATTAAGATGTACATCCCTTCCTTGGTGCCCCTGGGGGTATTAAGATGTACACCCCTTCCTTGGCGCCCCTAGGGGTAACCATATGTGCCCCTTTCCTTGGCGCCCCTGGGGTACCCATTATATAATGGTTGGTTGGTTCTATTGTGATCTACTAGGAAGATACTAGATACAGATTCTTACAAGTATTTATATACAGACAAACATTATACAAACATACAGTTTATATACAGACAAACATTATACAAACATACAGTTTATATACGGACAAACATTATACAAACATACAATTTATATACAGATAAACATTATTCAAACATACAGTTTATATACAGACAAACATTATACAAACATGCAGTTTATAAACAGACAAACATTATACAGACATACAGTTTATATACAGACATACAGTTTATATACAGACAAACATTATAAAGACATACAGTTTATATACAGACATACGTTATATAAATTATACAGACATACATTATACAAACATACGTTATATAAATTACACAAACATACATTATACAAACATACAGTTTATATTGTAACAGTGGGCGAGTTTTGTTGATCTTTTACGATCAGCAATTCAAGGATTTTTTGGATCGCTGAGATCATAGCTACCAAGGGGAATCATGCCCCCTTTCCCCCCCCCCATCTTTAACCCTACGGTTGGACTTTAGAGTCCTATTTTGAATCCTAACGGATTTATTTGAGTTTGCATTTGGATTCTATAAATAACCCAAGCGACGCCGAATTTTCCGTTATCTTGAAGACCCAAGCGTTGGGGAGGGGGCGGAACAACCCCGGGGTAGCTAGGGTTAAATGCGATCCTAGGATGGAGCAAAATGGAAGGGGGACAGGCAGTTGATCGTCAGCTCCCTTGATCTAAAGGTCCCTTTGAAGAATTCCCCTATTTGATGAAACTGATTTGATTAATAATATTTAGTTTGTATAAGTGAGACGATGAAAATGAAAATGTAAAATGTCCCCTGTTTGATGGAACTGATTAGATTCATAATATTTAGTTTGTATAAGTATCGTTCGATTTAAAGTTTGTATCTTTTGTATATAAATATATTGTAAGAAAAACCGACTCGTTGAATATTTGAGAAACTCAGTGCATTGCTTTATTGATTTTTATTCATATACAATAATATACAGGTAGACATCCTACTTTGAAAGAGAGAATGATGATGAATCATGAATCATGCATGATGGGAGCTATTCTGAGGATTTAGTTGAATACTGCATAGTTGGAATTTAACAAGACATTTATGAGGTAACTTATCAACTAGTTTGCATTATTCAACACTGAAATAGACCTTCTTTTCAAGTGTACTACAATAAGAGTTACTTATCCCAATCTCCCGATTGCTTCTTGTATCTATAGGTAGTGATGGTTTCTTGGTACCCCATGTTTTCGTACTTTTTTAGCATTAAAAAAGGAAAATACCTAATAGATTTATTATATTTAAATAAACTGAGCAAATATTGGTTCATTAAGTGCAGAATCACAATGGCAAGAATGGGTGTATGAAGAAAGTTTAAAGGAATTGTTTCCAAAACAGTAAAATAAGATCAAACAACGCTTATTTATATTTTTTCGCAAAGAAATAAAAGTAATTAATTATCAAAGAATGAAAAGAATAGGCAAAAAGCAAACAGTGTCTTTTTGAATTTGTATTTACTTTCAAAAGTGGGAAGTTTAATGGTTAACACTTTTTAAGTAACATCAAAATATTGTTTTGACAACGAGCTGAAAATTAAAATTTAAACAGAGATTGTAAATCTTAGGAAGATGTAATTCAAACCCTTAAAACGTATAAGATCGATAAGTTTAATTATAGCAATGTAAGAGAATGAGTTAAACTATTAATAGAATTGGTATTAAAGAAATTCATTAACTTATAAGAAAACTTTGCAAGTAAAAACAAATATTTATATTATATATAATATATATATTATAAATATATTTTTAATAACTAAGATAAATAATATATAATCGGGAACTGTTTATTTGACCCTGAAGATGTTGAACCAGGCCGTTTAACCTAAAAATATATTTTATTTAACTATTGTGTACTTTAGCATTCATGCTCACTAACATAATACATAATATACATAATAATAAATACATACATAATATACATAATACATAATACTAGAATATATCTAGTAATCATTGTGTTATGTTTAGCAGTGACTTAAAGGAATTGAGTTTTTTCTACAAACTTAAATTTTCTAATCCCTATATCTTCGCAACAAGATAATGTAAACCTTAAATATTTCAAACTTAAATCATTTGATCTAATAAAAATCATAGTTTGAAATATCTAAGCTGTACGTCATTGGGTTCTAAAGATATAGAAATTAGATAAGCAGAGTTTGTGGCAAAGACTCAATTCCTTCGGTTCCCAGATTTTCTTTTTTAAATTCAGATATTTCTAGAATAAATTATTCTCAATTTAAATGAAAGTAAAATTTATAGTAAGAATTACACAAATAATTCGTTATATAACCAAGGAGTATGGAATAAAAGGGAGATACAACTGACGCGGCCTGCTATACCCTATGATTAACCATGCTTTGCAGACGGTACTTCATTAAAATAAGAAATATTTCTCTGATGTACAATAACAATTGGCCTCTGTACTAAATATTTCTTACACAAATGGAGTACCCGTCTGCAAAGTATGCATAATCATATTGTAGGGCGGGCCGCGTCAGTTGTATCTCCCTTCTACTCCTTGAATATAACCTATAACACTATTAAAAATGCATGCTTATTTTGTAACCTTTACTCATAATAAAAAATTAGTGTCTATTCTCTTTTTATGAATATTTATCACTTGCTGCCAACAAAAACCTCAGATCTCCTAGTTGCATACCCTTTTTCATAAGCTTTGCTTGTCTGGATGGGTGTTTGTTTGTTTTATCCAATAAACGATATAACGGCTGAATCGCTCCGGCCCAATGGAAGGTTTATGGATGTTAAGAATTGATTTTTTTCTGATTTAATCGATAAGTTCATGAAAGTTGTTTTTTGTTATTGTTTAATAATTCAAGAAGAGAAAATGCCGCAGATGATTAAAAGTTCAAATCGAAGATGGTACAAAATGCCCAGGAACCCGTGTAATTGAAAAATATTAATATAAGTTTTGAAAAAGAGAATAAAATAATATGTTTGAAACCAGACAATGTTTCCAGATGAAATTACATTTTAACATTTAATTGATTTTCTATAAATTCTGTTGTTTTAATCAGGTCCGAATTTACCAATAACTAAAACTTTCACATTTATATACAAATATAGCCAATATGTCAATAATCTATTTGATTGGTTCAGAATCAATTAGAAACTTTTTCGTAAACTTTCCGTTAACAGTTCTTATCACATTCTTTCTCAGTAAAAAGTGTCAGCACTCGCAGCAGGTAGGGATGGACAACACTCGCAGCAGGTAGGGATGGACAACACTCGCAGCAGGTAGGGATGTATCAGCGGCAGGTAGGGATGGACAACACTCGCAGCAGGTAGGGATGGACAACACTCGCGGCAGGTAGGGATGGACAACACTCGCAGCAGGTAGGGATGGACAACACTCGCAGCAGGTAGGGATGGACAACACTCGCAGCAGGTAGGGATGGACAACACTCGCAGCAGGTAGGGATGGACAACACTCGCAGCAGGTAGGGATGGACAACAACTCATGGTTCGTTTTATTACTTTTAAGGTGTTTGGACATTTAAAAGGATCACACTAATCTCTGAAGGTTCCAATATTTAAAAGGATCACACTAATCTCTGAAGGTTCCAATATTTAAAAGGATCACACTAATCTCTGAAGGTTCCAACATTTCAAAATTTATGCAAATATCTTCTCTCAGGGATAAAAAACTGACATAGTGCAAGGCAAGGAACTAATGCAAGGAAAGTTATTTCAGAGGTGTACGAATCTTTTGCACTGCAGTGTAATGTCTTTGGGCGGAAAAGTAAACACAAGACGGATGTCAGAGCCTAACATGGAATCCATTTTCACAAAAATAATCTATGAAATATTCTGGTCATAGGAAACTATTATGTGAATTTTCAAAATTATTAAAATTAAACGCTTTTTACCTCCTCGGATACTAAACGGACACTGATGCATCTATTCTTGTTTAAAAAGTCCGCCCAAAGAAAACTGGTTTCAGTATGTACGCAGAGTATACACGACCGCAATTAACTTTCCTTGCATTAGTACCTTGGTGCAAGGAAACAAATGCTTTGTACAACCAGTTCTACAAATTGTAAAACTTCTCCGATTTTTACGGAACCTTTTATAAGTCAAAAAGACCTTAAGTTTTGAAAAACTAACTAAATTATTGCCCATCACTAGCGGCAGCCTGGCAGGTAGTGCAGGGCCTTTTTTTAAATCCGTTGCAATTAGATAAATTAACATAACGGATCGGCTTTTCAAGTAACAAATTGTTTTATCTACTAAAATTTCTGTTTTTTCAGACCCAGCCTTAGGCCAATATTATCTAAGGTTATGTAACTTAAAGGGACTGTAAAGGAAAAATTAAAGGGGGTATAGGACGAAACCTGAGAATCTCAGGCGTTGAACGATACATATAAGACATCTATCTGATGTTCCTGTCTCGAGAAATTGACATAAACTATGTGAAAATTATTCAAAAATTCAAATATATAAAATTTTGTATAAAAGTAAAAGGTTTAAACAGATCTTACTCAGGAAATACGTAACCAATCTAAAAACGAATATATCCCCAAGGAGCCTGAGAATCTCACGTTTGCTCCTATTATAATTTTAACATTTTTATTTTGCATTTTTAATAGATATAGTTAATAATATTATTACTTATAGTCCAGATAGTCCGTATTACGTCACCAGAACTTCAGCCAATGACAATGCAGTATACTGGTCACATACAGACAGAAATCACGTGACCAGTATAGGCATGATTGAAAACTTCTCTATTGACGGTTATTTCCGTTTGTTTTTAATTTATAAGTAACTGTTACCGGAATTTTCCATTATTTTTTTTTTATTTTCTTTCATTGGCGTAACTTTGTCGAGCCCTAACAGGGAACAAACAATCCGTAAATAATAAAATTTTAATTTTTCATTGGTTTTGCAAAACATTTCTGAAAAAGAATCTGTTAAAAGTTTGGTACCTGGAACCACCTAAAATAATTCTCTTCCTCCTCTATTTTTCTGCTTGGAGGGGGGCCCTGGAATCCCCAAACTGAACCTAGTGTTTCGGATTCTTGATGATCTTCGTTTTCTTTGTCCAAGCACAATGTTAGCATATATCTAAATAGTTTATAGACATCAACATATTTTTACCAAACAAAGATTACAATAAAGAAAATTTGAAATTAATTAAATAACAAATTTTAAAACTAATAACTATTTTAGTGCTGTCAAATATGCTTGATTTTGAATACCACCTTTACAATTATTTTTTTTCTGAAGTTTAAAAATTTTTAATAATTTATTTTTTATATTTTTTGCACAATAAAATTGTACCAGGCATAGTTAATAACTTCAAATGTTCATCAATCATCTTTTTTCTCCTTTCTCCATCTGCTTGTCCACAGTTTCTCTTTTTTTTGCCTCCCTTTGCCCGTCCATTTATGGCGCTGCTTTTGAAAGAATGTTTACGAGTCACTGTCTTTGCGCTATTATAAGACAGTGCAGGATCAACCTTTCGTTGTATAGATGTCTTTGCACCATTATAAGACAGTGCAGGAGCAACCTTTCATTGTATAGATGTCTTTGCACCATTATAAGACAGTGCAGGAGCAACCTTTCATTGTATAGATGAACCCTTCTCCTTTTTTGTTTTGCTTAATTGTAATTGCAGACACCTTTCTCAGCGTCAACTGCAAATAGTGCAAAGAACTTTCTAGCAGAGCTCTGTTATCCTAGGCACTGTAGTTTCACTAGAAGTAAATATTTCCATTTACTGTTATCGCCTATTGAAGGATTTATATCTCTAATTGGATAATGAGAATGATAGAAAGATAGATGATACTGCCATGCAATTACTATTGGTGGTTCAGAATAGACACCAAACACATAAGTGAACCCTGATTGGATCAGGCGCCAATGGAATCATATGCAAGTGTGATAGACTGTAGGAATGCAACTGATCGTTTTGATTAAATGTGTGACAACGGTTTGGCCTCTGATTTTACCTCACTAGCTTCCTTGCACTTTTTCGTCAAGACATTTTAAAAGTAAAAAGCACTTTAAGGTGTAATTGGCAACATCCTAAAATTTATTTTGTAACCTTTGGATCACTTGGCTTGTCAAAAAAAGTAATCCTACAGAAAAACGTTTACATGAACTTATTTTTTTGGCCCAAACTTTTAAGACCCTATATCTTTGCAACCTGAATATTTCAGATATTTCAGACTATAGCAATATCATCTCTGGTAGATTTCAAAGTTTAGAATATTATGAAATCAGGTTGCAAAGATGAAGAAATTAGAAAATTCGACCTTATACTTGTCTGAAGTTCAACTAGTTGGTCGAACATTACTGGAAGAGGATGAAGACCTCGTCCTGGATCTTCCTTACATTGATCTCCTTCAGCCTCAATCTAAATAAAGATATGGTTCAGATTTTTTGGTAATATATCCGGTGCCATCTAATTGCTTGTCTTTCCATGCATGTTTTCCTTTCCTTTTTATTTATTTATTTTTTATTTTTTTAGAATTGAGGGGGAGGGGGGAATATTCCCACAACCTCTTTTTTTGGAGATTTTTAAATATTTTCTCCTGAAACACCTAATTTTGTTTGTTTTTGTTATATTTCATAAATAAAAAATTACTTACTGACTTATTGCAAATAATCATCAAAATATCATACCTTTCCGCTGAATATCTAAATGATAGATATCTTTGAGAAGTAATACTGAACACCAATGAATAGCTAATTAGTTCACCATGAAATTTCCCAAATAAGTAAACGTGACCTAAACCCTATTCTGTTACTTTTTACCTGAACCAATTTAGCTCCTCTAAACTTGTGTGGCCATGTTGCTAAGCTAGATCTGGAACCAAATTTAATAAATAAGTTTTAAAAGGTTGATCTACGTATAGCAAGTTAAACCCTTCTATTGTCTGCTGAGAGAAGTTTAGCCCACGTAGTTTAACTACTCCCAATATTTATTAAGTATTGTCCCTGGATATATAAAGTGATCTGCTGGCGACCATATCTCCGGCTGGACCTGAGCTAGCTGTTCCATGTTCTATCAGATCAACAGATACACGTAGACCAGACTCACAACTTCTGAAAAGATCAGGGAGAATATTTCTCTCTAATTGTTCATGTACAAGGTGTCTCAATTTACATGGGAATTCAGTGACGATTTAGATATCGTCTTTGAAAATGATTTTCTGATTTGGTATGGTGACGCCTTCTAGATAATCTATACCGTCTGCAAGCGTTCAGAATTTGTTGCTTTATGTTTTAATTGTATACTGTGTTGTATTGTACTTAATAATATCAGAAATGTGTGTATGCAAACACAGTACAGTTATTTCTCTTTACTATTTATCTTGAAGAAACTTTTACAAAAATTCGTACAATGTTTTCCAGAATAATAAAACAGTCTTTTACCGTTTCCACAAAATACACTCTAGCAGACCTACCTTTATTTTGACAATTGCAATCATGTAATACAACACTAATTCTGTACAAAGACGATTTCAAATTCGTCTTTTAATTCCTATGTCTATCGGAACATCTTGTATTTAAAAGTCTGATAGTTCTAAAAGTTTGATATATTCACTGAGATTAGTTTAGGATGATAAAGTTTAAAAGGCAAAAATTTGTGCAATATCCATAACATTTTGTTATTAATTTCGAACAAAATGTTCTTAATTTCAAAGCGCTCTCGATAGTTCGGTAATATGAAATGTAACGGCTTCTAAAAATGGAGAAGAAAATGCACAGTAAACACATACTCCATAAAAAGTTATCGAAACGTATCTATCCAGGTCCAACCTATCCGCTATCAAAGTCAACCAGGACACAACCCACCTGGCTCTAAAGGACACATGCAAAGCTATCCAACAAACTATTAATTTAGGCTCTAATTGCACAGAGGGACACACGTGTAGCTATCCAACAAGCTATTAATTCAGTGTTCTAAATGCCACACAGGGACACAATCCTAGTTTTCCAACAAGCTATATATCGATCCCAAATGATGGAGACGATCCAACCTGGTCATATCAACACAGGGTCTCAGTGCTTTAAATTCAACACAAGGACACAAGCCTAGCTATCAACAAGCTATATATATAGATCCCAGATTATGGTGACGATCCAACCTGGATATATCAACAACACAGGATTTCAGTGCTCTAAATGTCACACAAGGACACACGCCTAGCTATCAACAAGTTATTTATATAAATCCCAGAATGGGGACGATCCAACCTGCATATATCAACAACACAGGATTTCAGTGCTCTAAATGTCACACAAGGACACAAGCCTAGCTATCAACAAGCTATATAGGTCGATTCCAAATGATGCGGACGATCCAACTTCGCTATGTCAACACACTAACTTTATTTAAAAATCTTATGTCACAAGTTAACGTGAATTGACATAATTACAATTCCTACGTCGTTATCTATATCACATGATTAAAACAATCATATTACGAATTTACAGCACAGTTAAAGTTTAATGTACTTTTAAGGTTAGCGAGAATAAATATAACGTAGTTAATCTATATCCATGAATGTTTATAGCGTAATTTAAGTATATCACATGATTTAATCTAATCATGTATTCAATTGAAGCACAGTTTCTACCAATAAGTCTATGAATAAGTCTACGACACAAATTGTGAATAATGTAAAACGTACTGCAGGTTTACAGAATATCATGTTTACACAATATTTGCTACATCTATACCTGATAGGAAGGTATACTCCGACCCCGGCTAGAAGCACAGGAGAACAAACTGTTATCAGAATACTAAACCTGTCCAATCCAAGGTTATCTCCCATTTCACCTAGAGAACAAAATGTTATCAGAATACTAAGTCCATCCAATCCAAGGTTATCTTCTAATACATCTAGAGAACAAAATGTTATCAGAATACTAAGTCCATCCAATCCAAGGTTATCTCCCAATACACCTAGAGAACAAAGTGTTATCAGAATACTGAACCCGTCCTATACACGATTATCTCTGCACATAATACACCTTGAGAATAGAGAAAAATTAAAGTGAACTTATTAGACCTGATATTAAACCTGGTCTTTTATATTGTATTTGTATTGTATTAAACCTATTAATCCTGTATCTTCGTGTATTTGATGATATGGTGTTGTAATAAGCCTATTAAACCAGTATATTCCGGTCTATGCTGATATTGTATTGTATTTAAACCTAATAAACCTGTATATTCAGGTCAATGAGTATATTGTATTGTAGTAAACCTAGTAAACCTGTATATTCCGGTCTATGATGATATTGTATTGTAATAAACCTAATAAACCTGTATATTCAGGTCTTTGATAATATTGTATTGTAGTAAACCTAATAAACCTGTATATTCAGGTCTATGATGATATTGTATTGAAGTAAACCTTATAAACCTGTATATTCAGTTCTATGATAATATTGTATTGAAGTAAACCTAATAAACCTGTTTATTCAGGTCTATGTTGATATTGTATTAAAGTAAACCTAATAAACCTGTATATTATGGTCAATGCTGATATTGAATTGTAGTAAGCCTAATAAACCTGTATATGTTGATATTGTATTAAAGTAAACCTAATAAACCTGTATATTATGGTCAATGCTGATATTGAATTGTAGTAAGCCTAATAAACCTGTATATTCTGGTCTATGATGATATTTTCTATGAAAAGACTCCAATCTCAACCATCTTAGATTAAACAATTTTATCAACAAATTAAATTACATTTTAAAAAGTCTGAAATAAGTCTTTAAAAATCTTAAATTGTTTGCTCACTGTATCTGCAATCTACATTGTACAGCATAATTTCTTGGGATTATGACTTCAAACAAAGGTAGAAATTACAATTTCTCGAAATAGAAAAAAAGGCAGTTTGTATAACATTTAGAAGCGCGCATTTGTTGTTAATTGTTTTGATTAAATTTTCCTAAGACGTAGTATTAGATTCCTCCATAGCCTGCAGACCTAAACATTAATACATTCCAGAAATTAGTTAGTTAAAGGGTCTGTGAGCGGAATTTCAAGTGACCCTTCATGCAAAGATGGCAATGTCCGATACACAAGGTACCCTCAAATGCTTTGTCTGATTAAGTACAAAGTGAATGAATAAAAAAGTGGAACAGACTAAGGCAACGACGACAGGTTGGGCCAGAGGGTTTTATTGGTTTGGAAATAATTGCATGAAAAGATTTCTTTTGGAAAGTAAAGACTAGAAAAAATAGACTAAAGACCCATGTAAATGTTGTCTTCAGTTAGAACTTCGAAATTTTCATAATTAAAAATCAAAATTTGTTGTTGTTTAAGCTTCAAATATTTACCTGTAAACATCTTGTATGTTCAAGCTTCAAATATTTACCTGTAAACATCTTGTATGTTTAAGCTTCAAATATTTACCTGTAAACATCTTGTATGTTTAAGCTTCAAATATTTACCTGTAAACATCTTGTATGTTTAAGCTTCAAATATTTACCTGTAAACATCTTGTATGTTTAAGCTTCAAATACATCTTGTTTGTGTTTCTACATCTTGAACCTTAGCAAGGATATATTCCACAACCTAATTTACAAACTTAGATTTATTCAAACATTTGATTTGTTTGGCAAAAAATTCAGAGACGACTGTACGGTATTTATTTCGTTTTTTACTTTTATTTGATTGCCTGCAGTAAAAGACAAAATTATCGACAAACGACCGTTTATGAACTTGAAACCGTTACAATTTAAGAGTTTATGGTCGTTTTTAACGTCTTATTCTTTGTGGTGAACCCTGTTTTTATTTAAAACTAAATCATAATTTAGTTAAACCCATTATTATAATATTTTTAAACAACTTATTTTGAATGTAACCTTTACCTCTAAAGGAAGATTTGAAAAACTCGCATTTCCGATGTTTTGATTTTTATTATCAGATAAAAAATTTAAATTCAACCATTCGGATGTTTCTGTTCTTCTTCGTGAAAAGTTGTCTTGGAGAGATTTTTGATTTATTTGCTTTTGATCATCTTGATTTTTTTCAGTCTGATTCTTTTGGTTTTTAGGTATATGATCTTCTTTATTTTCTGATACATGATCTTCTTCAGTTCCTTTGGCATGATCTTCTTGGTCTTTTTCGGTATGAACTTCTGGATTTAATTTTGTGTGGTCCTCTGAATTGATTACGATATTATCTTCTGAATTGATTACGGTATGATCTTCGGAATTGATTACGGTATAATCTTCTGAATCTATTACGGCATGATCTTCGGAATTAATCACAGTATGATCTTCTGGATTGATTACAGAATGATCATTAGAAAAACTATCATTATGATCACTGGCGGAACTTTCGCCCTGCAAATCAAGAGAGTTTTGAAAATGATCAAAATTCGATAAGTTATTGATCACGTTATTATTTGCAAGATCATTATTGTTACTATCCACATTTTGATCACTAGTATAAAGTTTGTCTATGGTTTCATCCATGCTTTCACTTTTAAACCGAAATCTTCATCAGTTAAATTTAAACTATTTCACACTGTTTATTGTTTACTATTTATGTTATTGTTTGTTGTTACAAATCCCCAGTAGATGTAAACTGTTGCTGACTGACTGTTTTTTTTCAGATGTTAACCTCGGAACTTTGCCAAAATTCCTGTCCCCCCCCTTCCCTTCCCTTTACATCCTTATGTATATGTAGTCTCCCCTCTTTTACGCACATTTTAGGTGTCCCCCCTCCTTGATTTACATACATACAGACAGAACCAGAAAACTCTGGAATAGGAAGACGACTTTTAGACTTGTGATGGCTTAAGACAACATGATTCAATAAGTTGCTGGTGGAACCCCAATCAATCTATAGCTATCTTAGTTTTCTAAAAAAAAATTGGATCTAATGCACTTATTTAAAATTCTAATTTTCTTTTTTTACTTATTAATTACCCAAAAAGAATAAAACAAAGGTATTTGTCTAAAAGATAATACCATATGAAAATATTTTTCGATTACAGTCATGTAAAAGACTTTATGAAAATGAAAATTTGTGTTTCAAAAAACTTTAATTTATCATGTTTTTACGACATAAACCTATACTTTAAAACAAAATCAAACACGTCAAAAAAAAGATATAGAGGATCAGATCAGTATCATATAGTACTGTGAGACTCAGAAATCTCTGAAATATGAAGACGACATTAGTAGTTTCTTTGTGAAGAAACAATCTCAAGAACTGACGAGGGTCAATCCAGACCGAAATATGTTTTCAATAAATGTGGAACTAACATCTACTTTTTTACTCTACAGAGGTTTGGTCCATCACCATCACTGAATTTTAATTGTAGTTTAATAAGTTACTAGAGACGTTGTGCTTTGTAATTGTAACAAACCAGAATCAAATAATGGCTTATTCCTATTCCACTGTATCATGTGTGTATAATTATACTTGTTCATTGTGTCGTAAATAATTAAGGTGAGAAAACTTTAATACATTTTTCTACAAACTGTTGAAAACTGTATTTGCATCAGCGCATACCGCTATTATTTATTAAATGAAGTAATATAATTACGTATTTCTGGATTTCGCCTTAAAAAATTATGTAAAATTGTATAAAAAATAACCTGAAGCCGAATTTAAAGAATTATAAGCCGCAGCTCAAATATGGTTGGTTCCACTTACTCAATTTTTCAAGGTTCAAGCCGCGCTCAAATTAAAACAGGTTTTTCGGGGATTTGAGACGGGGCTTAAATTCATTAAATTCGGACACTGAAATATAAATAAATGAATAAATTTTTATTGAACAAGTTATACACAATTAAAAAGTTCTACAAACGTACTATATATGTTACTATACTGTGTACAGTAAATTGCACTGAATTTTGAATTGAATTGAGATATTTTGAATATAAAAAATGTATTTTCTAGAATATTTAATAAAACTGCCAAAGTTACGTCTTCTCTATTTGTCGTCTTCGCTGAGAACTCCTTCCCAGATTTTTGAATGGTCAGATCTAGAAAGAAATTCAAAATATTATAGTCTTTTAGATGATAAAAATAAAATCTAGAAATTTAAAATAGATGATAAAAGTAAAAGTTAATATATAAAAACAGCGAGAACCTGAAAACAGTGGAATTTTTGTTGTCTACTATTTTCTTTCAATCTTTTTAAATGAATTTTTTAATCTACCATATAACTACAAAAATGCCCTGATGCTAGATTAAAATGAAAGAAGAAAATTGATTAAACCACGGAGATCTAATTGAACCACGGAGATCTAATTGAACCACGGACATCTAATTGAACCACGGAGATCTAATTGAACCACGGAAATCTAATTGAACCACGGAGATCTAATTGAACCACGGAGATCTAATTGAACTTCTTCCCTTTTACTTGACCCAGATCGCACAGGAACTGGTTTAGCCGACAGTACGGGGTTTAACTTCCACTCGCTCTTCATTAAATCTGCATGTCCTTGACCAATTTTTAGAGATATTTAATTTAAAACCATAAAATCCTTAGCGAAGAGACACAGTAAAAGGAAGAACAAAGACGACATTTTTTCCTCAGTGTTCTACAGGGTGTCCCACGAAACATGACAGTTGGTAAAAAGTTTAGAATGTCTTCTTCCAGATTTTTTTAAGTTGCTTAATACCAAAGACAAAAATATAATATTGTATAGGAGTCATATTATATTAAAATTAACCTCAAAGTAAAATATATTTGAGCAAAAGATTTTTTAAACGAAATAAACTGCAAACAGAAAAATAGTTACGCTGTATCTACATTTTTGTCTTTGTCAAATTATTTCAGAGGAATATTTTTTTTCAAATAATCAATCTAAGAAAACCAGGATTTTTATTAAATTTGAAGTACAACCTTGAGTTTGAAACCAAGATGTCAGCTAGATTAAAAGCTCCGAATTTATGAATTCTGTGGAAGTCTGGCTGAGGTCCAGCCACCTCAAAAACAGCCTCATATCTGAAAAAAAGTATTTTTATTTAAGATATAATTCTTTTATCGATTTTTGTTTGACACCTTTTACAACAAGATGTTCTGTAATCTAATTCAAAATGGCTGAAAAAAAACGTTTTAAATAATGTCGTCTTACTTCCTGTTATTTCCTGTTCCGTGGATAGCGTAGCCATTAATTTTCGTGCATATGGGTGGAAAATAGGAACCTAGAAATAAGAAATAGTAAATGAAATCACATTAATCTTATTAAAAGGGTATAATTAATTTTGCGTGCTGTCTCATTATTCAGATACAGGGTTACCTACAAAGGATGATACTTCAGAAATTTTTAATGGCTGTTTTTCTTATAATTACGATTCCATGCAATTGTAGACTTGTTTGTTTCTTTTCCAAATCATTAAATAAGCCAATAGGTTACTATATTTGAGGCAAAAAAAAGACAAAATTTGGTCTTGGAATTGTGACGTTTTAAGAGTTCCCGGTCGTCTTTACAGTCTCATCCTTTGTGGGTACCTGCCTAATCAAATAGTAAAGTAAGTAGGGAAAATAGTAAAATAATCTGAGATTAAAATTCTAAAATATATTGGACTGCACAGATTTTTGTGGAGCCAAACAAGAGTAAAAGAAAATCTTAAATGTTAAAAAGGGATCAAAGAGTAACACAAATGATAAGCAACCTAAACACATTCATTATCAGTATGAATGTCGGCCATTTTGTATTGAATTTTAAGTTTTATACTCTAAATTGCACGGACCGCAGCTTTCCGTTCATACAGGGTTACCTACAAAGGATGAAACTTCAGAGACTACTGAACAGAATTTATACTGTCTTTTTTCTTATATTTATTATTCTCTGCAATCGTAAACTTTTTTCCTAATCAATATATAAGCTAAAAAAAGATTGTATTCAATTGTTAAAGACTTAATTCAACCTTGCAAACGTCAGATAAAAAAAAATTCAGGTCGTCTTTATAGTTTCAACCTTGGTGGGTAACTCTATACCTGGAATAATTGCCGACCCTGTCCAAACATGTCCCTGGATTTCAGCAGTGTACTGTAAAGGTAGTTTTTGCCTTAATACAAACAGTAATCATGTTTCAAAACTATTTTAATTATGAAGATTTGAAAAAGTATTAAAATAAGTATTCCATTTATGCTGTAGCATGACTCTTTCACAACGATGCACCCAGCATCTAGTCTAAACCAGGATGAATTATTTATCTATGTTTAACCCTTTCAAACACTTTTCAAGCTAGTTAAAAACAATTATATCTTCTGATAAAGGTTTAAATAATAAAAACCGTTGTACTTCGGGCAAACCCATCTTTAAATGAAAACTCACTCGAAATTAAAAAGACTGTCCCTTTAAACGTACTTGACAATATTCCTGGTTCCCTTGAGTAGGAGAACTAAGTGTTGAGCGTGAGGACCGAACTCAAGCTCCAGGTACTCTTCGGCATCGTTCAGGAAGAATAACTCAACCACCTGGAGAAACAGTATGATTAGGAATGAACTCTAGCTTCAGGTACTCTTCAGCATCGTTCAGGAAGAATAAATCAACCACCTGGAGAAACAATATTATTATGACCAAACTCTAACTCCAGGTACTCTTCTTTATCTTTCAGGAAGAATAATTCAACCACCTGGAGAAACAATATGATTAGGACTGAACTCTAGCTCCAGGTACTCTTCAGTATCGTTCAGGAAAATAAGAATATAAGACTTCTTAAGCTGTTTTTGACAGGTTTTGAATGATTGATTAAAATATTCCGAACAGGGTAGGAAGGTGGGAGAGAAAGAAGGAAAGGAGAAAGGTTTTTAATTATGTTTAAAATAATTTTTCAAGAAAAAAATAGATTTTTTACGAATAAAAATGCAATCTAATGTTTCTTAAATAAACTTGTAACTTATATTGACCTCGTAATCCCAGAGATTAGAGTAAGGCTCCCCCGGTTGACCGCCAGGTGGGGCTAGATCTCCGTAGTAGGGTGCAACTAGTCGCACTGCCAGGTCATCTCCACTGCAACAAAAATTACTTTAACTTGGGAAACACAAATTTGCCTGGAAACTAAACTTTCACTTTTTAAAAACACTGCTGTGGTTCTGCCGAGTTTTCCGATAAAAACTTGAGACAAATCGTTCAAGCTGTGTTTATCTTGGGAACCCAACGTTGCCCAGGTTACTCATAGTTACTTCCACCGTTTACCCGCACTTGGTCGATTATACCGGGAAACTAAATTTTCGAAATAATAGTCGACCTACTCAATTCAGAATCTCTAAACCAAGCTAAGAACATTAACGTGACTCTCAAAAGTTCCCGAATCAGAATTTGAGGCAAATCGGTACAGGAGTTCCTGAGTAATAACAGCACAAACAAACAAACAGACAAACAGAGATAAAACGAAATATTTTATCTTTTAGAGATAAAAGCTTTACAAATAAAAAAGGTCCTGAGCGGTTATGCTTTTTGATTAAAATAACTAAGGAAGAGAACAATCGAATTCTACTATTGACTGCTTATTACAGTTTGCTCTAAGGGGGAGCGATACAAATAATAATGCTGCAAATAAAAATAATATTAGTAAAAATATGGTCAATAATCATTAAAATTAAACCTTGCAGACAGAAATATTTTGGCAGAGTTTTCTATTTTCTCTTCTCCATCCCAAGATAATCCAACCTCCAACTCTATTTCCTAAATTAGAAAAATTGCAATCTAAGAATTAACATTCTGATACAGCTTTTTACTTTTAAGGCCATTGGATGTCCCAAAAAAAACAGGAAATGACGAAATTAGAAATAATGTAAGAATGTTTACATGTATAAAATGTAAACTTCAAAAAATAAATAAACTGATTAGTGCTTATATATCTCCGCGTTTACAGGGTGTCCCAATAAACATGGGAATTGAGTGATGATTTTATTTCTAATAGTAATGTTGTACTTAAAATGAAAAATTCCAGTAAACAAAGAAACTTGTCCTTCTTTATTATTCATCTAGCTTGCAGATAAATTATAGACAGTAGACACAGACTTTTACTGATTTCATAAAATAAACTCTAGCAGACATAATTAGATTATGGCTTTTAAAATCAGATATTGAAATCTTTTAACAAAGACGATCTCGAATTCGTCACTCAATTTTCAATTTTTACTATTTTACAATTTACAATTTTTAGTATTTTACGTAAATCTCAGTATTTGCGAAAATAAATAAATAGCCATGAATATGCCAGAACAGTTTGAAAGAGCTCCATATAATCATTTAATTAAAAAGCTAAATATCTGCAACATTCCATTATTAGAAAGTGAAGAATATGACATTTGATGAATTCTTTCGATGTATGGCTTGTTTAGGGTTTAACAGTACAAAGTTTAAAATTTCAAACAGAAGTATTTACCTTTTTATCTAACATCCTATAACAGTAAAGTTCAAACCAAGTGTATGATATCTGAAATCAAAAGCAAAAATATATATTTTACACTATATAAAACTAAATTTTGTATACAGTCATAAACATTGACAGTTAATTAGACGACTATATATCTGGCAATTTTAAACGCAAAATAAAGGCAGACCACATTTTTGAATTGACAGGACTAGGTTTATTTTGTTATTATCGTTTAATTAACCATATATGTAAAATTAGATTGCAAAATTGTCTGATTAATAGTAAATGATTTACTTTTTAATAGTTTTTTTCAACTACAAAAAACCTTACGTGTCACAAATGCTAATAATGAAAAAAACACATTATATTTACTGGATTTTTAAAATACTATAAAGGAAAAATGTTTAATCTTGTACTTCTTCTAAATCATCAAAATTTATATATCTTTGAACGATTATATTTTAAACACTAAACACAACAGCTGAAAAACTCCCAAATGTGTTCTGAAGTTATAAATAAAGATAATAATAAAAACAGAACTGCATAGATAGATACTACTTAAAATCCACTATCTATCAAAAGTATCGTTGTATCGCGGTCATTTAAATGTAAATTCATGTAAATAAAGCCCTAGGAACTAATTTGATTTGGAGAAAAAATTAATATAATTAGGAAATTATAAAATTGAATGTTAAAAATTATACAAAAATCAGACTAGTTACAGTAAATATTCTCGTCAAACGACAGTAAATTATAAGACTAAAATATATAATCTTTCAATCCTAACTCCTCTTATTGTAAAGCTATTGAGATGAAACAAAATATTTTGAATTTCTAATATGTAACCGGATAATTTTTCTTTCATACTTTTGCATAAAATCTAGACTAGAGAAGCTACGAGATCACAAAGTCGTACCAGTATCCCCTTATGTCCAGTTTGCAGTGTTTTGTATATAAACTCAGTGAAACTATATCCATAGGACCAGTGCACGGCTTTCTTTCCATATCTTGTTTCAAAAGGAATTGAGTTTTTGTCACCAACTCTGATTTTCGAATCTCTATATCTGTGCAACCCGATGTTGTAGACCCTTGATATTTCAAACTATGAATTCTGTTAGATCAAAGTGTCTAAGTTTGAAATATAAAATGTTTACACCATCCAGTTGCAAAGATATAGGCATTAGAAAGTTTGACTTTGTGGTAAAATCTCAGTTCCATTGCTTTTAAGGAGAAATATTAAAATAAAGGAGACTTCTATAGTTTCTTGGTTTCTCACACTATTTTCAGCAAAAACATTTGTATACATTTTTTAACAATAAATATAACTTCAGAACGGTTTATCTATAATTTTTTAATGTCAGTATTTTTGTTAAAATACTAAAATGCATAGAAAACTAAAATAAAAACCAATTGGTTCTTAACGCACGGTTTACCTTCTCCACAAATTAGATCAAATTTAATAAACTGTTTCTTTTGTAATAGCAGTTCGGATTCTCTGACATTTAACACATTTTTCTGTAAAAAATAGATTTGTAATTAAAACGTTGTTTGAATATTGTTGGATTTCAGAATGATTTATTATGCAATATACATTAATTCATATATATAATATTAAAAAAAAACATGGGCAAAACTATGAGTTCTGAAGGGTTTTTATTAAGATCTAAATTTTTTAACGTCTGATTGCAGTTTTAATAAGAGTAATGTATATATAAATTACTCTTATTACTCTTATATTAGGTTGTATTTGAGGAGAGGGTGAGATTAATTACCTCCACCCTTACCCCGTCCCCTCCCTAGTTTTGCCTTTAATACAATCTGGTTTACAAATAAAAATAACAGTTATTTAAACAGACAGTTCTAAAATTTGTTTTCTCAACAACTCTTTGTGCATTGAAGGTATTGTTCACAGAAGATAAGGTGTCATTAATGTAAAAAAATTGCATTTTTTAATTTACGATTTTTTGTCCATTTTACGCAATGTTTAAATTCCAAACATTGTAAAAGCTCTACTTAAACTTCCAGGTACAAACCTAATTTATAGCCCAGATGGAAATAATGGATTTTGCAGATTTAAAACTACATGGTGCTGCAGTATACATGAACAAAGGAATTGAGTCTTTGTAACAAACTCTGATTTTCTAATACCTATATTTTTTCCACCTGATGGTGTATACCTTTGATATTTCAAACTTCGATTTTTTCATCTAACAGAATTCATAGTTTGAAATATCTAGTGCCAAGGTCTACGGCATTTGGTTACAAAGATATGGAGCTTAGAAAATCATTGTTTGTAACTCAATTCCTTTATTTTATTTTACAAGATTACCAATAAAAGATGCTAATAAAGACAAACTCTGTAGATAAGATAATTTGAAAGGGAAATTTGGTTTTATTCTAGTGAAAAGTCTTTTCATTGGCTATTAAATGATTTGGTAATCAAATCAGAGAGTTCATGTAAAGATAGATGATTTGGTAATCAAAGGAATTGAGTCTTTGGAACAAAATCAAATATTTGAACCTCAATATCTTTAGAACTCGATGTTGTAAACCTTTGATATTTCAAACTCAGATTATTTGATCTAACAGAATTCATAGTTTGAAATATCTAAGGTCTGCAACATTTGGTTCCAAAGATATAGTGATTAGAAAATCAGACTTTGTGGCAAAGGCTCAATTCCTTTGGGAGTGCATGTAAATACCCGTACAGTTGTCTCATGAACCTATAAATGTGTAGTTCTAGCCCTAAGATGCTCATCTATTCATGTACAATTTAGTTTGTAGATAGATGTTATTCAGAACTATAAAAAGTACTTTTCTTTAAGAAATAAACTTTCCAATCAGCTGAAATATTTTGAAATATTTGAGGTAATTTTTGTAAAATTTTTCTATTGACCCGTAGTTTGTACCCAATCTATTTTTACACCAAATTATTGGTACCCGAGTCCGAATTTAATGAAGTTGAACCGCGTCTCAAATCCGCCAGCGGCCTAAAACGGTTTTAATAAAGCGTCGGCTTAAATCTTGAAATATTGAATATAATTTTAACTGGAAGCAACCATATTTGAGCCGAGTCTCAAATTTAAGCTGCGGCTCAAATTCTCCAAATTCGGCCTCAGTATACATACAGGGTGTCCCACATCATATTGGATCGTCTTATAGCTTTAAATTGCGATTTCTGGGACTAATCAGAAAATTAAAAAAAATATGAAGATTTGTATGCAGAAAAACAAGGTTTTTTAACAAAATGTGCGTATTTTGGCGTTAAAGCTTGGAGCAAATCTAGTAAATGGGACGCTCTGTATATCCAATGCTAATGTTCCCTACATTAAAACTTTAAAACGTCAATTGTACAATTTACAAAGAACAATACAATTTTTATAATAAATGCTAAACGGTGTATACTCTTTCAGAGGTAGAGACCTAAAGTTTGTAAACAAACATCAAAGAAATATGAGAATGAAGAGACACTAGTCGAAATTCATTGACGACTCCCGAGCTTTCCAAAAGGTTTATATGTTTGGAAAGGAATTGAGTTTTTCTCACGAATTAAAATTTTCTGATCCCAATATCTTTGCAACCTGATGGTGCAATCCTTTGATTTTTCAAACTTAGTTTATTTGCCCTATAAGAATTTATAGTTTGAAATATCTAAGGTCTACGACAAATTGTATCAGAATTTTTGGCAAAAACTCGATTCCTTTACAACAATTTTCATTGCGGCAGAGCACAAAAATAGTTTACAATATCGTCACTAGCAACAATATTTTTCAGAATCGAGAGTCAACTTTTCCTGGTCCCTATATTGGATCATCTCGTTCCTTGTTTTCATGATCCCTATATGGGATCATCTCGTTCCTTGTTTTTCTCTGAATTTTGCCATTTTATGAAGGATTTGGCGAGGTCGTCTTTTCTCTGTCTTAACTCCAGGTATTCACGGGACCTGGAAGATATTTTTTTATTGTCAAATGTCAATTTCATGTTGTAATTTCATGTGACACTATATTTAAAGAGGGGCATAACGGTTTACAAAAGTAAAGAGAAACAACAATTTACAATAATCAATTTTAAAATTATCAAAGAAAAACATTGTTGTAAATATGAAGTGTCCGTCAATGAATAGAGACTCACTTTAGATTCCGTTTACAGTCCCTTTAATCATAATTTAAACTGCACTAAACGTTGTTTTGATAAATCTTACAAAACAATTGTCGGAAGAAAGCTCCAAAAAAAAGATTCTGTTAAAAAAATTTAGAAATTATTTTTAAAATCTTACTTGTAAACTTCATCCCCTTCCTTATTCATCATCTTTGTTGACATATGAGTATTACTCTGTAAACCAGTTATACTGGTATACTCCGGTATATCTGGTAGTAGTTCTCCGTTCCTACACACCTATACAGAGTACACATTAAACCAGATATACTGGTATACTCAGGTATATCTGGTAGTAGTTCTCCGTTCCTACACACCTATACAGAGTACACATTAAACCAGATATACTGGTATACTCCGGTATATCTGGTAGTAGTTCTCCGTTCCTACACACCTGTACAGAGTACACATTAAACCAGATATACTGGTATACTCCGGTATATCTGGTAGTAGTTCTCCGTTCCTACACACTTATACAGAGTATACATTAAACCAGATATACTGGTATACTCAGGTATACCGTTTATACTGGTTTAATCCGATACACTGCGGTATGCTCCAGTATACCCTGGTATATCTGAATTCCCGGTTACTAAATTAATATCAAGAGGTATTTGAACTCCGGAGAATAGTTGAACTACTACTTGGAACATAAACCGACTGGTTCAATCACGTAGTTCAGCGTTTTTTTACTATTCATTAAATTTTGTTCCTGGTTCCAAGACAAATAAAACTAACCTGAAAAACTGCATCACCGAGGATAACTGAGGATTTTAAAGTTTGCTTTTTAAATAAATCCACGCAGATAAAACAATCTTCTTTTTCACTGAACAAAAATTTAGTTTTTACTTAAAAAAAAAAAATTTCTTTTCACTGAACAATAATTGTTTCACTTCAGAGAAAATAATCTTCTTTTTTCACTTTACAATAGTTTTTTAGGAAAAAATATTATCTTCTTCACTAAAAGCTACTTTTTTTACTTTAGGAAAATTATTTTCTTTTTTTTAAACACTACTTTTTTTACTATAGGTAAAGTTATATTCTTTTACACTGAACAATAGTATTCTTTTACTTAAGGAAAAATAAATATTTGAAAATTTCTTAAAATTTAGCAATTTACCTTTTTCTACTGAAAATATGGTCTAATGAGTAGGAAAATATGAGCCTGTCCAATCCAGCGTCATTATCACTCACATCAAACACCCAGCTCTCCTGACGTCATTTTCAGTTTTTTTCTCAGTTTTCTTGTTTAATTTAAAAACATTAATACAGTACATTCTTCTGCAGCTGAATTACCAGGATTTAAAAATATTTATTTCTTCTTTAGAAACTTTTATAAATAAAAATTCTTTCTTCTTCTGAAACTTTTATAAATAAAAATTCTTTCTTCTTCTGAAACTTTTATAAATAAAAATTCTTTCTTCTTCTGAAACTTTTATAATTAAAAATTATTTCTGAGGTCAAAACTTTAATAAATAGAAATTATTTCTGAGGTCAAAACTTTTATAAATAAAATTATTTCTAAGGTCAAAACTTTAATAAATAGAAATTATTTCTGAGGTAAAAACTTTTATGATTTAGAAATTCTTTTTGAAGTCAAAACTTTTATAAATTAGGAATTCTTTTTGAAATCAAAACTTTTAATTAATGAACAAAAATTCTTTCTGAGGTTGAAACTTTTGGATTGTAAATTCCTGGATCTTTTGTTGTCAAAGGCTTAAATTGATTTCTTTTTGTTATAGTTTGATCAACCCCAGAAGGGATCAAACACTAAACCCTCAAATTTAAAACATGCCAGTGCCACAGTGGATGTGGAGATCTTTACTATTACTAATTATAATTTTATGCATGAAATACTAAAGTATAATTTTTTAAGAAATCCACAAAAAATCTTAACCACCCACAAAGAATGAGATTTCAGAGACGATTGTACGGAATTTACTCCGTTTTCTTGAATTCAATGTTAATTCTTTGTAGACCGAAATTGACTTATTTCTGTGTTTTATTATACTCAATTTACTGGAGAACCCAAAATTTAATCTTTAAATCGTCATATTTTTAGAGTTTTGGGTCGTTTTACAGTCCCTTGTGGGTAAGCCTATACTAAAGTTAAGCGTTAAAAAAAATATTTATGAAAATGTTTCCTGATCAACGACATAGCTCTTTTTCTTTTCAATTCCAAGATGATCTCCTCTTTAAATAGAATTAAAATATAATCAACAAATATTATTCAAATCTTAAATCAAGTTTAGTTCAGGGAAATGTAAATAATCAACCCATATATATAAGATCATCAGAAAATGTGAAATTTTCGCGCCATTTAATAAGCTCTTTTTAGTGGGAATCTACCAGGGATAAAAAGAATGGATTAAGCAGATAGTTTCTACATTGGATATTCAGATTAATCGATCGGGATTAAGGGTATCAAATTCTAAAGTTCCCAGCTCTGGTTAGATAGATCTAAGTATAAAAGCCATCTCTTTCGACCCCACGTTTACACATTTCTTGACAAGCCCGAAAATGCAAACCTTTAGTGTAGCATTTTTTCTCCATGATACACCATGCCGATTTCATTAGCTTGGATTTTTTTAAAAAACGTATCTCTACTAGAACCTGGGAGGGAAGAATGTAGATCTGAACTCTAGAGTAATCTTGTCTTTCCCCTCTTTATTTAAATGCTGGATGGAGCAGATCTCAAGTGCAATCTCGTTTTCTTCCTAGTTACAGGGATATCTCAATAAATCATAGTAGATAAAATACATACAGGGTGTCCCAATAAATTCTACTCTGCTACAGGGTGTCCCAATAAACATGGGAATTGAGAGACTACTTGAATATCGTCTTTGATTTCCGATAATTGATAAATAGCATAAAGTACATAAAAACATTTTTACGTCTAATGAGCTTTCCAAAATGTGGTCTACCTTCTTTGTACCTTTAACATTGACGGAGATATTAAACTGTTTTCTTGATTTTGAATTAACTGGAATCTGGACGTCAAATTTGATGGTGAAAAAATGGTAGACAACATTTTGGAAATCCCTAAACTACTAGTTTTATGTGTTTTAACTGTGATACTACAAATTAATTTTTATAAAATAATCCCGCATGGAACAAAGACGATATAGAAGTGGTCATTTAATTCCCATGTTTATTTGGAAAATCTTACAAAGAAACTAAACCCTCATTTCAAACTCTATTTATCTTAAACCTGATGTTGTAAACGTTCGATATTTTAAACTTGGCTTTTTAATCTTAAATAATTTACTGAATACATTAATTATCAGATGTTAAGAAAGGTTGAAGCAAGTGTTCAATTTCTTTGTTCATTTCCGGAGCAAGCTAGCAAAGGAAAAATCTTTATCTAAGAAGATACATTGACAACTTTATGAGACCCTTTTAATAAACAACTGCTGTGAATGATACACACTTCTACGCTTTTAAAAAACACAGTATCGTATAGCTCGTTGTTCTTTCAATACGATGAGACCATTATATTAGATAAGGGATTTTTTTTTCACACTAATTTCTAATCCTTATATCATTGCAACACAATGTTGAAGATCTTACATATTTCAAAGTATTAATTATGTTAACTCAATTAATTTAAGTTTGAAATATCAAAGGTTTACACCATTGGGTTGCGAAGATATAGGGATTGGAAAATTTTAATTCAATTCCTTTAAAATCTTCTAATTGCTTCTAGAGATGTTTAGATAAGGCTAACGTTGTGAATCATTTATGTACCACTTTTTTGACTTTGGGTCGTTGATGTGTTTTCTGTCACTTAGTTTTTGTTTAAAAGAAGTAACTACCTGACAATATCCTAGTCTATACTTGAGCAGGAGACCATCATAAACCTCCTGATTATCCTCATACTCCTCCTTCATCCTCAGGAACCTGGAAATCAGGGACTTGGAGCTGCTTGTCAGGAACTTCAGCTCCTCCTCCATCTCCAGTAGTGCTGTAGAGCTGGAGTAGTTCATCACCTCCTCCTTCATAGCTTGCTGTTTGAAGGCAATAACATCAGATATTCCGTCCCGGAGATAATTAAACCTCGATGGTTTATTTTTCTCATTATTTCGCTGCTTTTTCATGGAGAAGAAATCTACGATAATGAAGACTACAGTGAGAACCAGAAAACTCTGGAATATGAAGTCGACTTGTAAACTCAAGTTATGACTTTTGATAGCTCAATGAGCACGAGACACAGCAATAATGCAGTGTAAAACCCATTTCACTCAATAAGTGATTAATAACTTACTAGTAATGCTATATTTGCTTTGTAACAACATCAAATGCACTTCAGTATTCCGAAAATGTCGTCTTCCTATTCTACAGTTTTCTGGTTTTCACTGTATTTTACACGAAGAGGCTGCCAAGTAAGGTTTAAAAAATTCGAGTCTTCAATTCCTATATTAATTTTCGGTAAGCTAGATTGTTTACAAAAGACCAGAACTTGAAATGGGTACAGAGTGTTAAACCTTAAACATTCAAAATTTATATCAAACAGGTCCAACTCGGTACAAGGATTTACCGATCTACTGTAATCGTACCATTGTACTACATACTGAGGTTACTGAGTGATACACATATACTCGCACCAGCCCCTCTAGTGTACCCGTTGTGCAGTTGACCCAGCGGGATTTATGCAAAAAAAGTAGTCCCTTTAATTATTTCAAATATAGTTTTCCTACCTAACAGTTCGCTTTCAAACTTATTCCAAAGAAGGAGGCAAACAGATTTCCTGTAGTTCTCAAAGTTCTAAGTTAAACAAAGATGAAAAAAGTAAAAATAAATAAAAAAATTTGCACAAAAACTCACCTGATTTTTAGTAAGCTTGAATTTATTGGAAATAATATGAATTTCTTTGTCTAAGAGAACCAAAGCTCCAGTTACCAACTTGTTCTCTCCTTTTTCTGTTATATATCTCTAGAAATTAGTATCCAATTTATAGGATATCAGGTTAAGGAGCTAGTAGTATCCAGTATTAAGGATATCAGGTTTAGGAGTAGTATCCAGTATATAGGATATCAGGTTAAGGAGCTAGTAGTATCCAGTATTAAGGATATCAGGTTTAGGATTAGTATCCAGTATATAGGATATCAGGTTAAGGAGCTAGTAGTATCCAGTATTTAGGATATCAGGTTTAGGAATAGTATCCAGTATATAGGATATCAGGTTTAGGAGCTAGTAGTATCCAGTATTTAGGATATCAGGTTTAGGAATAGTATCCAGTATATAGGATATCAGGTTTAGGAGCTAGTGGTATCCAGTATTTAGGATATTAGGTTTAGGATTAGTATTCAGTATATAGGATATCAGGTTTAGGAGTACTATTCAGTATATAGTATATCAGGTTTAGGATTAGTATTCAGTACATAGGATATCAGATTTAGGAGTAGTATTCAATATATAGGATATCAGGTTTAGGAGTAGTATTCAATATATAGGATATCAGGTTTTAGGAGTAGTATTCAGTATAAACAGTGGTAAGCGATTATATCTATACAATGAAGTTCAAAAGTAATCAAATGGACGCTTCTTTTTATTGACAGCTTCTCTTGAATTCTATGGTTATGTGTTTCCTTGATGTTTAGCAGCTTAATATACATCAAAATTTGAATAAAAAGTCGTCTTCATTGTATTGATATAATCACTTACCACTGTAGGATATCAGGTTTAGAAATAGTATCCACTATATAGGATATCAGGTCTAGAAATATTTTCCAGTTTATAGGATATTAGGTTTAGAAGCTAGTATAGTAGCCCCAGTATATAGGATATCAGGTTTCAGGAGTAGTATTCAGTACATAGGATATCAGACTATAAGGAGCTAGTAGTATCCAGTATATAGGGTATCAGGTTTAGGAGTAGTATTCAGTACATAGGATATCAGATTATAAGGAGCTAGTAGTATCCAGTATATAGGATATCAGGTTTAGGAGTAGTATTCAGTACATAGGATATCAGATTATAAGGAGCCAGTAGTATCCAGTATATAAGATATCAGGTTTAGGAGTAGTATTCAGTACAAAGGATATCAGATTATAACTCATGAACTCCTGTACCGATTTTCCTCAAATTTGGCAGTTCTTAGCTTGGTTTGAGATTGAGTTTAGTGGGTCGACTTTTACAGGGGAAAAAGCAAAATCGTAATTAAAGACCAAGTGCGGGTAAACGGCGGGAGTAGCTAGAGTACCCTGGGCAACGCTGGGTTCCCATGTTAGTATTGAATAAAAGAATAAAAGATAAGAACCATTTACCCGAAATTTTGCTGAATGTGAATGTGCATAATTTTCCATTCTTGCTTGAATCTGTTCATTCAGCATTCTTTTCATATTTTCCAGGGTTGGGAAGGTTTCAGCAATCTTCTCCTTATCCTTCTCCAACTGAGAGTTTGAGTAGAGAAGATGAAGCCTATCTCCGGCTACAAGATACCTCTCCCTTAGTCCGTCCAGGAGTTTGATTAGTTTCATCATCTCATCTGCATCCAGAACCTCGTCCTCCAGATACATATTCGTCTTCTCCGTTACAAACCTTGACTCTAGGATATTAAATCCTTGAATAAGTTGAATACTACATTTCACCTCCAGCTCCTGAGAGGAGAAGGGCAGATCATCGAAGGTTGTCCAACAGCTCTCATGGATAAAGTTAAAGGTTTGTAGTTGTTGGTTAATTAAATCCTCCTCACTAATCTGTCTGGAGGGATGTCTGTGTCTGCTCTGAGAATGAATATTATCTATCTCGTCTTTCCGGGCTTGCGAGGCGAGCCGACGAAGATACAGTTTAGCTTTCTTGATGGATAATCCAACCCAGGCCTCCATATAGTCCTGGAACAGGATCTCAGGAGAACAGTATTCCTTCCCAACCTTCTCCGCCATCCTTCTCATCCCATAAAAACAGTTAAACGCCTGAAAAGATTAGAGCTTTGGTTTTACAATTGTTTAAAAGAAAATATAAAGGAACTGAACAAATTACAGTGAGTACCAGAAAACTCTGGAATAAGAAGACGACTGTTAGGCCAAAGTTATGACTTTGTAAAGTCCAATACACATTAGAGACACAATTGTGCAGCGTAAACAGACCCTTTTTATTTAATCAGTGATCTATAGGAGAAATATTTGCTTTATAACAACATCAAATACAAAAAGCACTGCTTTCGTGTCTTCCTATTTCTCAGTTTTCTGGTTCTCACTGTGTGACTTTCTAATTTTAAATCCTTAAATCTTTGCAACCAAATTCAATAAATATCTAAAAACATTTGAACTACGCAAACCAACTATCTTGAACTGGAACTGACGAACAAGACAAGTGTTTTAACTTAGTCAAGGTAGTTCAACCATTTAGTATTAATTTAATTTTGATCCCTTAGGATGTGTAGCTTGAACATGTCAAACCATGAATTCTGTTAAAGTTTGAAATATCAAAGGTTTACGCCATTAGATTGCAAAGATGTAGGGATTGGACAAATTTGATGTTGTGGCAAAGAGGAGATAAATTCATTCACTTTGCTCCTACTCCTAAGCAATACAAATATATATTTATAAATCTTGAGCAATTTACATATAACCCTTAAAAATAAAGAAGTAGTCCAATTTTTTGCTTACATCTTAGCTTGCAATGGGGTAAATATATAAGTATGTACAGTGTACATATGTACATAATTATGTACAGTGTACTTATGTACAATAAATATTCAAATCAGTATTCTGCAGTAAAACTTGATATAAAGTTTTTAGTTCAAAATCAAGTTTAAAAGTTAAAGTTGATTTGATGTTACTTCTTAAAGTTTAGAACGTGCAATACACTTGCTTATTCTTGTATACATTATTATTATAAGTATTTTTAGTAGCAGACAACCCACCATTCAATCGTAACAAAGATAAAAGGAAATGTAGACGTACGCAATTTCAAATTAAATCACACACCCTTTAGTAAAATAAATTCAACATAAAGTCTGACCGCATCAACCTTGTTGCACCGGCTAGTCCTGGAGTGTCTGCTTTATTTACCCAATGTCGGGGCGATACAGTACAAACTGGGACCGGAAAGGTTGACCGGCTCGGAAATTGAAATGAACTACGGCTGCACGTGAAATGTACGATTCGCAACAGGTCCCTTAAAAGCTCTGTTCAATCAAGAATGCATGCGACATTTCTCTGTTAAGTGCAGCTAGCGGATTTCTGCTTTAGAAAAAAAATTGTAAATTGTTTTCAATATCTGAATGGGACAATTAGTTTAAAGGTCACCCCAGTCTAAAAGTTGCATGATCCTTGCCGGTACATCACGCATTGATTGTATAGTGTACTGTTTATACATTCAATCGTTCTGTACTGTCAGGACTACCCAGTGTATAGTCGACCCAGCACGTTTTCTGCAACAAATGTTGCCTGGCACGATCACAGTGCCTTGTGAATCGGGCTTGGAAAGTAAATTGAAGTTAAAACAACAGCCCCTTTAATCGAATTGAAGTTAAAACAACAGCCCCTTTAATCGAATTGAAGTTAAAACAGCAGCCCCTTTAATCGAATTGAAGTTAAAACAACAGCCCATTTAATTGAATTCAAGTTAAAACACAGCCCCTTTAATCGAACTGAAGTTAAAACAACAGCCCCTTTAATCGAATTGAAGTTAAAACAACAGCCCCTTTAATCGAATTGAAGTTAAAACAACAGCCCCTTTAACCGGAAAAAAAGCTTTAAAACTATTTTAGCAAAGGAATCATAAACTCAAAGTCAACAAAGCTAAAACAATTATGTTTTGAAAGGTCTAATTAATTTCTTACCATAAATATGTTTTACACGCATTTTCAATATTTTCCGCATAATAGTTGAGAAGGTTGATTTCTAATTTTTCCAGGAAAGCTGCATACTTTACTCCTGCCTAAACCAAGCATAATAGTTTAAAAGGTTGATTTCTAATTTTTCCTGGATAGCTGCATACTTTACTCCTGCCTAAACCAAGCATAATAGTTTAGAAGGTTGATTTCTAATTTTTCCAGGATAGCTGCATACTTTACTCCTGCCTAAACCAAGCAGAAAATATCTAAACTTCATCTCTTAATTTGATATTTCTGGCGCCAAGATATCAAATCAAAGAATAGTATGAATAGTATGAATCAGAAATATGTGTCAAAATGCATAATTCCCTTGTCTACAAGAGACTAGAATGCGTAAATCTAAAAAAAGATTCATTTTTTACCCCCATTATTTACCCCCTTATTTTCTTTGTAATTTAATTCTCCTACTCCATCTTCATTTGCTGCACTTTGTTTATTTTTTTTAAATCATCAAAAGAAATTTTTTGCCACAAATCATGATCTTATGATGCAAATATCTTTGCAACCCAATGTCGTAGATTTTTCAAACCATGAATTCTGTTAGATCATATTCTAAGCTTGAAATATAACTATCAGGTTGCAAAGATGTAGGGATTGGACAAATTTGATGTTGTGGCAAAGACTCGGTTCCTTGGTTTTCATTTCTTATATATTGTTTGTTAATTATTATGTATCATGTAAAAAAGGATATCTTATTTAAGACGGAGGAATAAAAAATGATGCAATAAATTGAAAAATAGGAAGAAAAACAACATGTTACCTCAGCGATTTTATGGTTTAACATTTCCGTGATTATTTCAAGATTTGATCTTCGTCTCTTGATCTGTACAGGATCAAGTTCAGTGTCCTCCTCCTCCTGCTCCAGGTTCAGATCTGGTTTCTGTTCAACCAGGATAAACCGATCAGGTATAGAATCTGGGATTAGTTCTTCACTCAGCTCCTTCCACCAATCCTTTAACATTCTCTCAGCATGTATTCTGATACTATATTCAGCCTGGAGAACAAAATTTATTCTCATTGTTTTTCTTTATTAGAATTTGTTTCTTTCGGTCTTTCAAAATAATTTTTCAAAAAACTCAAATTTTACAATCTTTATATCTTTGCAACCTGAATATGTAGTAGACGTTTTACCTATTTAAAACTTATAGAATCTGATCTAACAGAATTCAAAATTTCAAATATCTAAGGCTAACAACATCGGGTTACAAAGATAATGATGTAAAAATCAGAGTTTTTGGCAAAAAATCGATTTATTTGAATCATTTTAAAGCATTTATAATATTATTTTTGTTCACAATTTGTCAAAAAAACTCCGATAAAAACTCGTTATAAACAAATATCTGTTGAGTTCAAATGAACACATTTCGGTGGGGTGGGGAGTATGTGACACCAGTTCTCGTTAGCTCACTGAAGTTAAGCAAACTTTTCCACAGCCAGTAACTGGATTGGTATCCATACTGGTGTTCACGGGGTTCGATTACCGTACTCCACACAAACCTGTGGTTTCAAAAACATCTGAAGCCGACACCTGGTTAAGGAGTTATGACCACCTGGCGGATGTAGGAGGAAAGAGGGGCGGTTGTAAACAAATCTCGCAGGGAAAGGGTGCGTGCTCTCTACTCAACAAGAAAGAAGCTAAAGTGGATTCAAAAACATCTGAAGCCGACATCTGGTTAAGGAGTTATGACCATCTGACGGATGTAGGAGGACAGAGGGGCGGCTGTCAACAACTCTCGCAGCGGAAGGGTGCGTG
The DNA here is from genome assembly GCF_000591075.1 of Eurytemora carolleeae. Classification (NCBI taxonomy): domain Eukaryota; kingdom Metazoa; phylum Arthropoda; class Copepoda; order Calanoida; family Temoridae; genus Eurytemora; species Eurytemora carolleeae. Next base: position 106,678 of record NW_019397080.1, read on the forward strand.
CTTTCTACTCAACAAGAAAGAAGCTTCAAGTGGAATTGATCCAAGTGAATTATGATGAAGAGAGGAATAGTGGACAAGTAGACTGAGTTTATGGTTTCCAGCTTTAGGCACCTGGAGGTATCCAATCCGTGCTCATAAATGATTGGAAGCAATGAGTGTGATGTTTGTAAGGCACCCGGGCCTCATTCCAGTATATCAGAAGAATTTCTGCACTCTCCTATTCTCAGGCCTAAGAAACTCTTATATCCTGTCAACCCTCTTCTCAGTATGAATGAAGCGTGGAAGGATGAATGTGAAACACCAAACTTTCACAACAACCCGGTTATGTCCTGGAAACAAAAAATCTCTAAAACAAATTAGTACTAACCTTATAAATAAATGATTTTGGTAAATAGATGATGCATTGAAGGCCATTTCTTTATTTACATATTTCTTGGGACACCATGCATTATACCATATATTGTATTTATCTTAATATTTTGAGAAAACTATTTTAAACTGATCACCTTTGGCTTGACTTTTTCCTGGTCTAAGACTGCCAGATTTCCCACAACTTCTCCGACCATCTGAATAAATAATTCAAAAATCAATATCATTCGAAAAAAATAAATAATGAAAAGGTGAAATCGATGCATGCAGTGTATTAACTTTTGATAACAGTTGTATTTCGCAACCTTTGGAGTCATTAGGAATTTTTGGAGGTGTTGACCAAATTTGGAGTTGTAAGGGAAATTTGGAGTTGTTAGGAACCTTTGGAGTCATTAGGAATTTTTGGTGGTTTTAAGAACATCTGGAGTTGTTGGGGACATTTGGAGTCGTTAGGAGCATTTGTAGTCATCTGGATTTATTGAGAACATCTAGAGAACATCTAGAGTCGAACATTTGGAGCAGGAACTTTTGTAGCCGCCATGAACCTTTAGAGCTGTCAGGAATATTTGGAGCCACTGGGAACATTTGAAGTCGATAGGAAGGTAAGGAGATATTTTGCGTTATTTTATTACATATTACGCATTATGCATTATATTTCCGAAAATTGACTAAAACAGCACTATCTACATCATAAGTCTTTTCAGTGTAATCTGTCACTTATTTGATAAGGGGTTTACACTCTACAGAATATTTAATAAGTGATTTATACCTCTGCAGAATATTTGATAAGGGGTTTACACTCTACAAAATATTTAATAAGTGATTTATACCTCTGCAGAATATTTGATAAGGGATTTACACTCTACAGAATATTTAATAAGTGATTTATACCTCTGCAGAATATTTTATAAGTGATTTATACCTCTGCAGAATATTTTATAAGTGATTTATACCTCTGCAGAATATTTAAAAAGTGATTTATACCTCTGCAGAATATTTGATAAGTGATTTATACCTCTGCAGAATGATTTTGCATTCCCTGAAGGATGTGTGATGAGATGTCGATATAGCGGAGGATGGCTGGAAGGTAGGGACTAGTGCTCTGCAGGTTCTGAGATACTATCTCCAGGTGCTCACGGAGCAATGACTGCGGAAACCTATACGACAAAACTTGTTTACGTTTTATGATTAAAGACCATAAATAAAAACTAGAAATAATCCGAGAACCAGAAAACAGTAAAACTTTCTTAATTTTTTTTCTTTTAATTATATTATGTCGCTATATAATGATTTCATAACTTGCAAATGCACTGCACTGCAATAAGGAACAAAGACGACATTCGATTATAAGTTTTCAGGTTCTTATTTAAATTTACTAAACCTGGAAGAATTGAATGCCTGTATGAAGGAGACAGCTCTGAATAAACTTCGTTCTGCATCGTTTTCAAACCTTGCAAACCCCTCAAGCAGGTTCAAGATAGTACTAAATAAGGAAGATCATATTAAAGGGAGTGTTCGCGAAAAATGAAAGGGGGTATAGGCTTAATGCGATAAAAAAGCGCTTTTGATCGCTACTAATCTTAATTCTATCTGTTGC